>NW_016107360.1:12810482-12839396 GCF_001604975.1 Cebus imitator | reverse complement strand
GCCCAGATGATCTACTTTCTAACAATTCAGGAACAATTCAGGCTATCCAAGTAGCCATCACATGAGCAGTGAGTCCACAGTTTCACAGAACAGCAGGGGCAGAAGGGTTGTGGGGGTACCTCTCAGGTCTGTTAGGAAGTTGTACATTGGATTGGAAGGTTGGATTGGGAAGTCTCCAAGGTTCCTTCCATCACTGAGAGTCCATGTTTTCTGAATGTGCCATAGAAGTCTACCCTTCCAAATCTATACTCCTTTGTCAATCATTGGCCAACAGTTCTATTTACAGAAGCATAATCAATACCAAAGCTTCTTTGAGGGTAGACACTCAATACAGGAAAGAACCTTTACATGTTTATGATGTCTCTGACAAACAAAGATTAACTTTTACAATTTCTGAGACGCCATCCCTTATACAAAGCTGAGACAGCCATTGGGAACATATGAATCATGGATGGTCAGAGCTTTAAGAGCAAGACTCATGACTCCCATGAAGCAAAGGTCATCCCAGGAGAATCTTGTGGCTCTGTGTTTAAAGGGGCCCTTCCTAACCCTAGAAGGGAAGACCAACACATTTTCTGAAAGCAACACAGACTGTTCAACCCCTGACTGTCCCTGCCATCTTTTACAGCAAAGAAGCTCCCCGCCTGCCAGCCTGCCTGCTCAACAGTGAATACAGAGTTGTTTGTTGGCTGCCCCAGATCCTCTCTGCTCTGTTTAGAGAGGCCAGAAAGAAGAATTCAGGGACCAACAGCAGCTGAACAGCTTGGCTGACCTGCACTCTGGGCGCCCGATTCCAGAACAACTCTCCAAGGGAAGGGAGGAGGCAGGAGGACTGGGCAATAAATTAGTCCCTTTGACTTCCCTGCAGAACCTGCTGCTGTGTCCATCCTCAGCGTCTCTTTTTAAACATATGCCAATGGATTAATGTTAGCAATCTAACTTTTGTTGAGTGCTTGCTATGGGCTGAACTCATCTTTGAGGATTTTGCATGTATTATTTAATTTCTACGACAACCTGTGAGTGTTTTTATTACATCGATTTTTAATCAAGTAAACCAAGGCACTATTTGGTCCAAGACGACACAGATGGCAAGAGGCAAACTCACTGTTTAAACAGACAACCTGGTTTAGAAGCCTGGGATCTCAACCACTATCCTAAGTTAAGCAAGAAGAGAGGACGTGGGGGAGAAGGGGCATTGGAAGTTTGGCTTAAGGGTTTTTGTTTTTAATGTAGTTAAATCTATCAATATTCAATGCCTATCTACTTATCTTTTCTCCCCCCAAACTAGACCGTAGTTCATGAATTAAGGCTGTTCTTTCTGCTTCTCAACTATTAGTACAGTGTCTGGTCAATGAAAGGGTCTTAGTCACGACAGAGGAAATGCGTATAAGGATTTTCCTAGAAAAGCCAGATAAATATTATATGAAAATCAGTAACATTCAGCATATTGTCTCTAGCGCCTCAAATGCTGCCGAGGCTACCCCTGGGCAGGCATGTCTCTTCATCTCCATGACAGCCACCCACCCTGACACAGGAGGATGTTCTCGAAGTTTACACTTTCTTCTGCCACTGGCTACCATGGTCTCCTCTTCTCTTACCTCCTGAAATGCAGATTTCCTGTGCCTTGTCCCCTGGGCTCCAGAGGAGCCTGTTTATTTTCCTTGGGTGCTGAAACACCTTCTGGAAGGCTTTGAGGGCAAAGTAGACTGACAGATGCTAAGCCTTCTGGGGCAAATCAGAACTATGAGAGGTGACCAGACAGGAGACAGACAATGAGCAGGCGTGGCTGGTTGCTGTGGCGGCCCCAGTGGTAAGAGGTTTCAGTAAATAAACAGAGATAAGTTCAGGAAACCTGCTCAGTCTTATCGTTTGTGCTATAAATGCAGACCACGAAAGTTCCTGGATTGCTGTCAGTCTTTAGGGTCTTACAGATGAGAGATATGACAGCCACTCCTCACTGCCATGCCTGAAAAACTGAATTGATCCTGTTGGCCAATACCATAGTAAGAAGAGGGGATGGCTGTCTGTTAGATTAAGAGAAATTCCCCTCACTGACCTGGGAAGTTTCCAAATCACTGAAAAAGAAAGGCATTACTGCTGCATGATAGTGGGTAGATCAGAAGATTTCACATAAGTTATATAAACTGTAAACAATTTGGCAAGGCAGATATCATTGCTTCTATTTCACAGATGAGAAACCAGACTCATCTTCAACCTCACACGGTAACAATAGCCTCTGCTCCTTGGACTAAGTCACACATGGATTTTGATTTCTTGAACACTCAGGACACCAGGCCCTGCCATGAAAATAATTTCTAATGAATTCCCTGAGGTTTGTCGGAGGCTGAAGATAAGCTGAAAAGGAGGATATGGCCAGAGGAGGCCCGGGAGTGGGTGAGGGGGCCTCAAAAACACCAAGTGAAGAATTTCACGCTATCCCACGATCTGTGAATGACTATAACTGCATGGTGAAAAACGCTTTTTGCATTTCAAGTGGCAGGTCATGGGAGCTACAACTGGTCATTTAAATGAATTTTACATATTTCTGAGCCAAGGCCTTTCAGGGTCTTGGTATTCAAATTTAAGCCAAAAGATTAATTTAGCCCAGTGTTTCTCAACCATGACCTCATGTAAAAAAAATACTGATGCCTGGGCTCCACCCCAGAAGAAATGATTCAAACCTTCTGGGGATGAGTCCAAGCACTGGTATTTTTTTAAAGCTCCCAAGTGAGAGCAACAGGTAGCCAGGGCTAAGCGACTCTCTTAAACGAATGTCTCAAGTATCATTTTATCTAATGAAGGCAACTGAGGTTCCAAGTTGCCTTGAAAATTTGAGGTGATCTTACATTTTTCTCTATCAAATGCTGGGCTATCAGAAACTCCAAGTCGACAACAGCAAGGCAACTGTGATAGACATTCTGGAACAGATGCCCAGCAGCCAGGGTAGAAGACAGGGGAAGAAAGATTATATGAACCACCATGTTAATTACGGAAAACCAGACGCCCTGGCAGGAGGCCAGGGGTGTGGCCGAATGGATGGGGTGGAGGACAGGAGAAACTGGGAAATTTTAGGAAATTAGAAATTTTAATAACTTTGTCCGTCAAGGGCTGCAAGTGGATGCCGACTTGTTTCTAACTTATTGCAAGTGTTGAGAGCAAAACCAGATGAGAAAAGAAACTCCTGTATCACATTCTGGCTGCTTTTCATTTCTCGAGCCTACGAACAGAAAGGAAATGAAGCCTTCCTGGGGCCCCTTGCCCCTCATCTGATGAAGGGCCCTCAGTAGGCCCCCTTTCTGAACACCAGGGGGAGTAAGATATAGTGTGCCTTGTTCACCATGCTTTTCCATGGAGCATGAGAAAGAACAAGTTCTTGCTTCTTGTTTAAATCCCTTCTTGAAGAGCTCTTCCTTCTCTCCCTGGCTAAAGAGGATGATCTACTTACATTCATTTAAAAGAGTAGGTAAACGCGCTTCAGAAGCAATAAAATCGATTCTGATCCATCACCCCAGGGTTTGAAGTGGTAACAGAAGGGAGGAGTTAAGAGAGCAGATGCTGATGCCAGACTTCCTGGGTTTGAATCCCAGAAACAGCACTTTCTAGCATCTTAGTTACCAGGTTACTTAACTTCTCAGGTCTTGGTTTTTCTGTTTGTAAAATGGGGATAGTCATAATTATACACCTCATCAGATTGTTGTGAGGATGGGTGGGTTAACACATATAAAACTCAGAACAAGCCTGGGCATAAAGCCAGCAGTCAATGAGTATTAGTTAGTGCTACTATCCAAGAGACTACCAGGAAATTTTTAATTCAAATTTAAGCTCTTCCATACTTCAATCATTCTAAATATTTTGTATTAAAAGTCATACAACTCGAATCACAGGAATGGTAAAGCCAGTGGAGCATGGGACAAGAGATCTTTTAAGGCAGAAATAAGTGACTTACTGTAGTGCTCTCTATTGAGAAGATACAGAAAACAATGACTTATACTACCTTAATGTGAATAATATATACGTTAAATATAAAATGACACACCCAGAAAGAATGACCTCATAAAATGAATGTACTCCAACGAAGAAAGAGAACAATCTGTTAGGATATCATTATCATAAACTTTTCCCAGAGGGTGTAAGAAATTAGTTGAAGCAAAGAAGCATACGTTACCTAATGACAACTTATATGTATTTTAAAAGATGCTTATGGTAGTTATTTCACAAAAATGCATGTACTATTGTAATTTCAGAACATTGTTTTTTTATTGAAATAGATGATCTTCTGTGATATTATGTCATTTTAACAGAATGAGCGACCAGCAAGGAAGACCTGTGTTGATTTACTCCTCATAAAGGCTGATGGCACATTTTCCATGGATGGAGGCCATGGAATAAACATCGCTGTATCAAACATTCCTGATGATGAGGGAGAACTCCGCTCGCATGTTTTTGCATCCTAGCACACATAACTTTTTTCCCCTGTGGATCTTCAGCGAGGCAAGGCAGTTGCCTTGGCTGTATGGAATTCAGCAAACAGAAATGCATGACCAGTGACCACACACTTGCATCTGGATGAGGTTTTGGCAGACTGTGCTTTGGGATTTTAACTCCAGCCACTAACAAGGATCCCCTTCTTTTTGACTATATAAGTCAACTCTGAGAGTCATGGGGTAAAATGGGTTTTTTTTTTTTTTAGTTCCTTCCATGTCTCCTGAGCACTGAGAATATAGATAGGGAAGAACGAATTCTCTTGTCCTTTGCCTTTCCTGTAGTCGGAGGTACCAAAGTCTGGGAAGAAATTAGAATGAAGGAGGAAAGGGCCGTCTTAAAGAGTAGAATGAAACATCCTTTTCTGTGTCCTATCAACATGTGTGCGTAGAGGGTAAAGCTGTCTGGTGGAGTGGCACAAAGGTCCAAAGCGGGGCCTGGGCCTGGCCTGAATCCAACTCCACAGGTACTAGCCCTGTAACCTGGAGTCAGCTGCTCAACTTCCCTGAGCCTCATTTCCTCATCTGTAGAACGGGGTTAATAATAGTTTCTGCCTTATAACATAGCCATGGGAATTAAATGAAATGCTGCTTATGAAATCCTTTATATTACCCTGTATTTTTAAATCCTCACAGAAAAAAATCCTGCACGGTGGATATTACTGTGCCAATTTTGCTGATGGGAACTGAGGCTTGAAGACATTATATAACTGGCCCAGAGTCACCCAGGCATGTCAGGGAAGAAACTGGCCATGACCCCAGTATTGCCTGGCTCTGAAGCTGGTGCTCCAAGCACTCGCCGACCCATATCCCAAAGTGAGCACTAGGGGCTATCAGGTCATCTAGGCCACCCTCTCCTTTTACAGGGGAGAGTTACAATTAATAGGAGTTCAGAGATGAGGCCTAACTAATTTAGAATAAGCTCAGGGTAGGAGGCAGGCATATGAAATCAGTTCTTCAAATTCTGCCCAGTGGTTGCTTGTTTTGTTTTGTTTTTTCCACCTCTATTGGCTCTTATCCCTAACAAGAAAGAGCAAAGCGCAAATTGAGAAAAATGTTTAACTGAGACACCAAAGCAACCAGAGGACTTACTGCGGTAAGGCAGAAGAGGAGGCTTAAAGAAGGAGCCAGACAGACCTTCTTTTAGTACACAGGCTGTTAATATCTAAAAATGTTGGCTACATGTGGTATGAAATTCAACTGTTTTCAACCTCAAACAAACTTGAAATTTCCACATTGATTATTTCTTATTAATCATTCATTAAGCATCTGTTATGAAATAGGTCTTAGCCAAACCAAAGAGCAATTTGCTTTTTCAAGAGTAAACAGAAAATGAGTTCACAATTTCCCAACTGTTCTTCCCTGCTTCTGACATCGGCCTCAAGCATACGCACTCAAAAACTTGGAAGAAAACATTAAAATGTAGTAGTAAATGCTCAATTCCTCTTGGGCTTTAGAAATCATACAAAGTAGACCTGCAGAGTCTAAAGGTTTTCCTTATTTAATTGGCCTTAATATTTCGCTTGCATTTGCATATTGGTCTATTGGTCTGTGTATTTCAGAGTGCTTTATCTATTCATAAGGGTTTCACACTGTCTGGTTTAGGCTGAATGCCTGTAGAGGGCAGCATGTCATATTTATTTAAGGGATGAATCCAGAATCTCTACTAATGGTGATAGTGGAGGTTGTCATCATCACCACCATCATCGTCACCAGCATCATCATTATTCTTATCATATCCCTGGGTTTTGATCTTAGAGAAAATCTCTGTTGCAAAGTGGCAAGGTAGAAAATACACTCTCTCCCCACTCCCATCTTTATGAATGTTAATATTCTGCATAGTTTTGTGGTGCATTATTTTATTCAAAATCAAAAAGATTTTGAATACCACAAAACTCTTCTGCTATGTAAGATGTTGGCATAAAATTCTGTCATTCCACTGTTAAATAATTCAAAACCGTTTAACATGACATGAAGAAACTTATCATTAAGCCACGGGCAGGGGAATCAAATGGAAAGAAAGTTCCTCACTGAGATATGTTTTCACTCCAATTAGTCTGTGGTCAGACACAAACACTCCCTGTAGAATCTGTTTCTTTAAGATTCTAAAAATAAATCTTGATCTGTAAGTGACTTTGCTGTAATACATACAGTGAGTCAGATCAAGGAGTAAGAGCCATTTATAGAATATGAACTAAACTCTGGCCTGAGACAACCATTTAACCCTCGCAAACAGAGAAGCGGCATTTCAGATCGTGCAGAGTTTGATCTATAAAGCTATTTTGACATATAAAGACTCTTTTTTACTATGGCTTCTGGCTAAAAATATTAGAGCATGCCTAGAGGCAACCACAAGGTCAAAACATTTGGTAACAGGAAGATTGGCACGAGTGTACATGTGTACATCTAAGTGTGCATGCTCTGAACGTATTCTAGATATGGCCCTACTCATATGGGCTGGACAATGCATTTGATGCAGTGATAAGTTACAATTCCATCCATTCTCCTATAAAGAAGTAGGTGGGGCTGGGCATGGTAGCTCATGCCTGTAATCCCAGCACTTTGGGAGGCCAAGGCAGGCAGATCACCTGAGGTCAGGAGTTCAAGGCCAGCCTGGCCAACATGGTGAAACCCAGTTTCTACTAAAACTACAACAATTAGCCGGGCGTGGTGGTAGGTGCCTGTAACCCCAGCTACTCAGGAGGCTGAGGCAGGAGAATTGCTTGAACCCGGGAGACAGAGGTTGCAGTGAGCTGAGATCGCACCACTGCCCTCCAGCCTGGGCAACAAAGCAAGATGCTGTCTCAAAAAAAAAAAAAAAAGTAAGTGGGAGTATTTTTTAAATTATTATTATTTTCAAAAATAGAGACAGGGGTCTCACTGTGTTACCCAGGCTAGTCTTGAAACCCTGGGCTGAAGTGATCCTTTCACCTTGGCCTCTCGGTGTTCTAGGATTATAGGTGTGAGCCACTATGCCCGGCTGGTGGGAATATTTTAACTTATATTCCATGGTGATTTAGAGTGGCTTGTGTGCCCATAAATAAGTCATTGTACATCTCTGAGCCTCAGTTTCTTCATCTGTAAAATGGAAATAACTATAATCCCTACCTCCAGAGGTTGACGTAAGGATTAAATAAGATCAAGCATTTAAAGTACTCAGTATATAGAATACAATTTTAAGAAATGTCAGCTACTATTCTGTTTTCCTCAGCCCTGGCAGTTACAGGATAGTGTCATTTTCTTTTTGTTCTTTCTGTGCCTTTGGATGTCTCTTCATTTCTAGAGCATGTCTTCATAGTCTTGTAAATAGCTGTCTTAGAGGGCACGTCTGGTGGCTACATGTGAGTAAGCGTATTCTTTCTCCTTCTGCATGGCTGATGTAATGAACATATTTAAGGGGATATATGATTGAAGGGTATGTGGCTGTGTGTGTGCATGTGTGTGTGTGTATGTGAGAGAGAGAGAGAGAATGTGGGTACATGTACAAGAATTCATGTTGCAAAAAGAAAAATTTGCCACCCTCCTCACCCAAGTTTCATTCACAGGCAAACGTGTTAACTGTTAGGTAGTCACACTGCTTGCACACTATCTCAAACCTGGCACACCGCAAAGATCTGCTTTACAAGAAACATGACTTCATATCATAGTGTCAATCATTGACCCCCACCCTGGTAATAAGATCTTTTTTGGCCTTGTAGAAGTAGAATCCACCTGAGACTTCCTAATCATCTATTCGCTAATGAATTGGCAGCAAATATTAAGCAATTCCACCTTCGTATTTGGGTGAGTCTTTTCCATCAACATGGTTTATTTGGATTATAGGCTTTTCCTCAATTAAAACAATAAATCCATTTTCATTTTCTTTTCACCTCTGGATGTATGTTGTCCTTAACAGTTTAAGTTGCAGCCAGAAGGCATGCTTGGCATGACGACATCATCTTGCCTTTCAGGTATGGTTTCAGGGTCACACAGAACACTTGTGTCCGGAAGGTTGACTTCACAGCACACCACAGACACATTCTGCTGCTCAGGGGAGTGAGATCATGGGCTGGTATGAATTTATCACTCTTTTAAATGAATGGGGTTGAATGCTCTCTACTAACCTTGATCAGGAGGCTAGTGATACTGGCTGTGTAAAACAAAACAAGACAAAATAAATAAGGGAAAACCACAGTGCATGTGGCCACTTTGTTCAGAAGGTGACACTACTGAATTTAGTCTGTGAAGGTCTCATCACATGAAAGCCTAGAAATAACTATGACCTAAACATGGGGGTAGAAGACAGTCCAGTTAGAAATGAATGAACACATTCCATTGTGCTTGTATAGTGTTTAAAATCTATTTTGGGGCAAAAGTGGTATTGTAAATACTTTCCCTTGTTCATAACTATCATAACCCGAAGTTTTTGGCTGTCAACATTTTCCAGTGACACTGCATGCCTCTAATTTTTTTGCACACCACCTGACCCGGCAAGAATTATGCTAGCAGAGATGTGGAGTCCCTGTGACCACCTCCCCCCAACCCCGAATCCCCAGGGCCAGCCAAGACTAGATTGGACCTTATGACTGATTCTAATCTGGATGTCTCAAGGGGCTGTCCTAGTCTCACCGCACATTTCCAAGGCCACTCAGTTCTGATGGCCCCTGGGAGATGCTGCCATATTAGGCCTGTGGAAATGGCCACGTCATTCTAAAATTATTTTGGAAGTAGGGATTTAACATAACTTTTTAGATTAGCATTCAATTCCAAATTTGGGGCTGGGATTTAGGTAAAATTAATTTTAGGGACTTCTTATTGGGTTTGTGAAATGTTAGTTCCAACAAGCATTTCATTATTCATTAATACCAACTGGATCACAGTCTGTGTCTTTTTTTTTTTTTTTTTTTTTTTTTTTTTTTGCTAACAGCATTTCTAGGAAGACTTGGCAATCTGTATCAACAACTCCTGATTCTAAAGTGTCTGACTAGATAGGCTTATTATTGAATTCAGGTCAATCTGTGGCCTCCTTCTCTTTGACCATGGTGGCTCTGGATGTCAATGAGAGGGTTAAAATGGGGCAAGCCTGAAGCTAGGTATGGAAAAGTGAAGGGAATAGGTATTTCCTGCGTATATGGTTCCTAGTATCTCCACGAGGCCAAATGTAACTTGTATCTAGAAACTGTTACCTCCTGCCTACCTTCATTACCTGAGAGAATTCCCTCCAGAGATAATGATGATTTTTTATGAGGCACCAGGCCTGTGTGAAGATCTGGAGATGCTGAGACATGGCCTTAGAGGGTGTGCCTGCACAGGGAAAGGAAGCTCTATGATTCTTTAATCACAGAATTCTCTTGTAGCCCTGTTCACTGAGACACTAGGTGTGAGTGAGACTCCCTCTTCCAAATGGACTTAGTTATGGAAGAAATAAAAGGACTTCCATATGCAAGAAATGAAGGGACCAGCCTGGGCAACATAGAGAGAACTTATCTCTTTAAACATGAAAAAATGAGAACAAAGTGAAATAAACTGTAAAAAGTTTGGTTTGTTCTGAATTTTCTAGAAGAATCGATGAGAAGATTACAATTTTTCCCTTATCTATATAGATTATATATCCCCAGTTCAAATTGTACAATTTTAAAAGTTATTATTTTGAGAATCTTCTCTTCATCAAGTCTATTTTATTAAAACGATGACCAAATTATGCAGAGGCTTACAAACCCATCAAATTTCATTTTTTAAAGTATGGCATGTAACATATAGTATTTCAAATAATTTTCACATTTTTATAACAGAAAATGGGCAGAAGAGTCACTACTTAATACAGCTGAGGCTCAGAAATTACAACTAGCCCAAGATCTCACCTGTAGCACATGACCACAATCCAGGTTGCCTGGCTCTATGTTCAGAGCTATTTCCTATGAGCCTCTGCTCCCCACAAGACTTGGAAATGCCCTCTTGATACTCAGGGTTTCCTTCACTATCATCCTAGAGTAAAAAGGGTGGGTTTATTTTATTTCACAAATGATAGTTTTATGTACAGATTTATTTTAGAGACGAGAGTCTTGCTATGTTGCCCAAGCTGGTCTCAAACTCCTGGCCTCAAGTGATCCTCCAGCCTCCCAGGTAGCTGGGAATACAGGCATGGGCCACCATGCCTGGCTTAAGAAGGGGATTTATTTGTGTGATTTTCTCACTGAAGAGGATGGTGCCTGTGTCAGTGTAGAATCACAAGGAAAAATAAACAAGCAGCAAACAATGTTCTCTTTTTAAGTCTCTCAAAATCCACTCTAGTTATAACAAGCCAACAAGAGAGAAGACATTTGTCCAGCAGAAAGATTTGCCAGTGGGGAATATTCCCTGTGAGATCCATGTGTCTTCTTTGTTGGGTGAATGGCAGATTTGGAAACATCTTCTCTTCCAGACCCAAGCTATAGGTCATCTAGTGTAACCTTGGAGCCATGATGGCTGAGTTCAAACCCCACCTCTAATGCTTATTAGCTGTGTGCCTTTGAGCAAGTTCTATAATTTTCCTGTGCCTGTTTTCTTCAGCAGCAAAGTGGGGACAGTAATGATGGTATCTGCCTCATAAGATTAAAGGCTTAACTGAGTTAAATCTAAAGTGCTTAGAACAGGACTTGGCCATGTGCCCAATGAGAGTGGCTATTTTTATTATCTTAACAAACGAACTCCTTGATTTCTTTATCTATAAAGTGAGAATGATAGGGCCTCTAACAAGAATCAAATTATATCCTGTCTTGGAAAGTTCTTTACAAATTATAAAATTTTCTAAGCATGTATCAAATGCCCCCTGTAACTTGAAGAGAAGGTTGCAATGTGTGAACCATACCTAACCTCCTATAATAAGGAATTTATTATTTCTCATTAAATCGAGAAAGAAAGCCATTTATGTTCAGATTGCTAGCCTGACTCCACTGGTAGCTTGTTATCCAGGAATCAAGGGTTTGGGGCTGTTGTCTAGCCAGGGGTGGGTGTTCACCCAAGGCCTGGTAGGCCTCCACCTTCCACGGGAGGATCACAGAGATTGTGCTTGCTGGGATGGGAGGCATGTCCCAGCTTCTTGTGACCATATCTGTGTATAGATCTGGAATCAGAGAGCCCTACTGGTCCTGCAGGATTACCTAGACAGAGCCAACAAGCAGCCTGGAGCCTTGAAAAGTGGAACAACTGTTTACTGTGTGGGTGGCTACTCAGGGGAGCCTAGGGTGACACCAGACCTGAAATCAGAGCAGCATCTGATAAAGAAACAGATGTGTTGACTCAGGGTAAAAAAAATAGATGAAACTGATTTTTCCAGCATTTGAATAACATGTCATTTCTGACAGGATCAGGGGGAGTGCAGTTGGTGCAAATGAGGGAAATTTTTAAAGCATCTCCTTTTTCTCTAGTTCTGTCCCAGGTTTCATCATGGTCACACCCAGTGGCACACACAGGGACACCAAGCTCTAATGGTCTTTAAGACAGACACAGATGCCAAGTCTAACAGCTGTTTCCCACAACCTTTCCTGGCTCACTGTGTACCCTCAGGCCTGATGGTCCCGTCCAGCTCTTCTAGCTGAAGTTCTATCCAATTTTTCACACTCTGCATCAATGTCATCTCCTTTATTAAGCTGCTCTGCAACCCTCCCCCTAGAAGTGATCTCTTCCTCTCATGTTCCCATAAAGCTTTTCTCTTTGTACCTTTAATGCAGCGCTCTCAGAGTCTGCCTTGTCTCACAAAGAGTTACGTTAACTGTCTCTGCCCTACTAGCTTATAAGTAACTGCTTCCTGTCATCTCTGTGCCACCATGACACCTACACTGCTGCTCAAAGGAGTCATTCAGTAAATATTCATCACGTGAATAAATATTCGTTGGCGGTATTAACTTGAACCTGAACTTCATGGCCTCCAAAAAAGCCTCTGAATGTTTTTATACAGAGCAATGCTCTTTTTCCCCCACTATTATTCTTTAAGATTGTTTCATAACATGTCCTGCCAGGGACAGCATCCAACTCTCATTATTGAATTACTAAATGCTCAGAGAACAGCACCTTTTTTATGAATAAGAACTGGGTGAAACTGTAAAGAAGGGAAGCCCCCATTGGTCTTAGTCTTGGAGATGAAAACTGTAGATGTTATGTATGGGCTTCCTCCATCACAAACCAATGTGATTCACATGGTGGATTCTGGAATTGTTTTCTGCTTTCCTTTCCCTGTTCAGCCCCTCGACATTAGCCACCGTTAATAATGTACACACCCAGAGTGGAATATAAGATGCATTAATGAGAAAGCAGGGTCCATACTTCTTATCTGAAACATGAGACTGTCCTCAAACTAGACTTCATGATTCTGACCTGAATGCATTCATCAGTTGCAGAGGTAAACGAGAAATGGGAAATGGGTGGAGAAGGAGGGATCACAGATCAGGTTTTTGTCTTTACAATTTCAGATCAACATTATCATATAAACAATTAATGAGCAGTCTCCAGATGTTTTAAATTGCTTTTCCCTCCCAGGGCTGTTGTTAAATATTCCCTCAGCTGACGCTGCATAGCAAACAGACTTTCCAGGGGGAAAATTCTAAGTTGAACTCTCACGTACCTGGAATCCTTCTTGCGGATGATTTTTAGAAAGACTTCCAAGAATTCCAGCATCCTATCCTCAACTCTGTGAATTTCAGGCTGAGGCTGTGATCCCCAAAATTTTAGTGCCCACAATGTCTACACCTAAGCTTTATGCTTTATAGGGACTCAGATACTGTAAACACTTGTTTAAAGAATGAAGAAACAAATGAACTATTGAATTAATAAGTGAAATCATGCATTTTTAGAAATAATACTTGGTTCCTCTCAGTCATCAGATTGCTACATTTCCTAATATGGACTTGTGTTTTTAAATCATAAATGAAAATCATAAACTGTTTTGACTGAAAGATACCTTAGTAATAAGCTGTACACAATTTTTTAAGGCCATAGCTTTATTTATTTAAATAAAATAGAAAAAAACTGCCTCTCTGGTTGGAGTGCAGGTAGAAGCCTGAAGTCCATTAACTCTGAGAAATGACACAGCTTGTCAAACATCGTACGGGTGCCAGAGGCTGAGCCAAGACCCTACCGACCCCTGTTCTGAGGTTTTGTGCTGCTCAATATCTCCTATCTCCTATAGTTGTTTCTGGGTACTCATTAGGTTAAAAAAAAAAAAAGGCATCTCCCTGAAACCAGAATAAATGGGTCACAGGCTTGAAGGAGTATTGAACTAGACTTCAGGGTAACCATAGAGTTGATGAGGAGAAGGTTCTCTTTATAGAAGCACTCCAGCTAATAAACAAAGAAGGAATGACAGAATGAGACTTCATCATTTCGCAATCCCTAAAGAAATAATGGAGCTAGACCATGTCAGTGACTGCCAGCAGCCCGAAGAGGAAAACAAGCCAACCATTGGTGCCTCCTGATAGAAGTGTACCGTACCACATGGGAAGTATTCCTGCCAAAAATTTGAACTTGACTCTAAATCAAACCTAGAAAGCCCCTAATTACCAGTTTACAGGAGATACGAGACATAGAGAAACTTGTTAAACTGACACCATGGAAATGCCATCAGCAATACTCAGATTGTACACAACTCTACAGGCTGTTCCACAAATAAATTGCCAGCAAAAACAATGAGAACTCAGATCTGTGGTTCAAAAGAATCTTAAAAGACACATCAAACCAATTTTAAGTATGAACCTTATTACAGTTCTGATTTTCCGAGAAAGCACCAATGACAATGACATCAGTGCTATTCCGGGGTGCCGGAATGAGAGGTCATGGCAGCTCCATGGAGGCTTTGGCCTCTGTGTCCAGGGCTAGGGTCAAGAACCTGGCCTGAGTCACAGAGGTCAAGGCCAAGGCCGATGAGTGGTTCTGGGTCACCATGCTGGACTACCTGCTCAAGGAATGACGATCAAGGCCCTAAAGAGTGTCATATTTTCTCCTTGCCCATTGAAGAGTCTGAAATCATTGGCCTTTGTGCAGGGATGTCCTTGAAGAATGAAGTTTTGTGGATTAAGCTCATGCAAAAGCAGACCTGTGCCAGCCAGCAGACCAGGTTGAAGGCATTTGTTACCCTCAGAGACTACATGGCCATGTCTGCCTGAGTAGCTGCTGTCATGGGCAAGGCCAACATCCTGGTTGAACTCTCCATCACCTGTCTGCTTGAGGACACTGAGTGGAAAAGATAGGCAAGCCCCAAGCGGTCCCTTGCAAGGTGACTGGCCTCCGTGGCTCTGGCACACCTCCTTCTGGCTCCCAGAGGCAGTGGCATCATCTCAACCCCTGTGCCCAAGAAACTGCTGCTTAAGGCCAATATCTATGAAAGCTACATGTTGGCCAGGGGCTTACACTGCCACCTAGGGCAATTTCACCACAGCCACCTCTGATGCTGTCTCCAAGACCTTCAGTTATTTTTACCCCTCGCCCCCACCTCTGAAAGAGACGATATTAACAGAATCTCTTATCAGGAATTCACTGACCAACTCCTGAAGACTCACACCAGAGTCTTAGGGCAGAGGACCTGGGCTCCCACCATGGCCACCATATGGTGTTTTCATACAATAAAACTAAAGTAAATTAATTTAAAAAATAATAAAGGACAGAGAAAGAGACATCCGGGAAATATGAAGGATGTTTTCAGAACATGAATACACTATGGATAATATTTTAGGTGGAAAATGGTACTGTGGTTACTTTTCTTTAAAGACCACTTATGTTTTACATATGTGTTAAAATATGAATGAAACGCTGTGATATCTGGGACGTGCTTCATACAACCGTGCGAGAGGCTAAAAGTGAGCAGAGACGTGAAACACGACTGTGAGTTGGTCATTGTTCAGGTTGGGGGATGGAGTTCATGGGGTGGGGTCATTAGCCTAATCTTTCGACTTGCATAATATGTTTTAAATTTTCCATGAGAAAAAAATTAAGGAAGTTTGTCCATAATTGCAACGAAAGGCTGTTTTTCTAAATTGTTAAAAATTATTAAATCAAAAAGCTGAAGGCTAGGAAAGATTCTCACGTGACAGTAAGAGGCTTTTGGAAATGCAGGGGGCTCTCATTAGGGCTGAGGCATAAGGAGTCTCTCCGAAAGTTTCCAGTCTACTGAAGCCAGACTAGATCAGAACATGGAAGCTACTGGGGGGAAGGTGATGTCTCATGGGAAAGAGCATACTCTCACTTAGTCTTGGTCTCATCCATGTTATAAGTGACAATGGCAGCCTTGGCTCTGTGTCTTTCAACTATTTACAGGACATTCTGAAACATACATTTTGCAATGTCATTAAAAGATCATCCCATAACCAAAAGATCAAATCTCAAATGGATATAGAACAAATGACTGCCATGTGAACAAGCTTTAAAATATTCTGCCTGGGTGCAATGGCTCACACCTGTGTTCCCAATGCTTTGGGAGGCTGAGGAGGGAGGATCGCTTGGGCCCAGGAGTTTGAGATGAGCCTGAGCAACATAGCGAAACCTTACTTTATAAACATACAAAAAATTAGCCTGTAGTCCTGGATACTCAGGAGGCTGAGGTGGGAGGACCTCGAGGCTGGCAGTTCAAAGGCTTCAGTAAGCTGTGGGTGCACCACTGCACTCCAGCCTGGGTGACAGAGTGAGACCCTGTGTCAAAAAACCAAAAATTAATAAATAAAGAATAAAATATCATTCTAATAACACCTAAGACATAACATTCTTGAAGCTGATCTAAATGTTCCAACTCAAGAAGCCTCTCTGGATTGCAAGTTGCCCCTGAAAGGATGCACTTTTCTGCACTTGGAACTCTGACTCTAAGCCATCCTGAGCCCACTTGTGAATTACTGTGGAGGCCGTTTAATAAAACTGAGATTTGATGACCCAAAGAAATCAAGATTCCACAAATGCCTACTGAGTTCACTGGTAAGATCTAGTTCAAATATCGTGAAATATCAAATACAGCAATTTTCAAATGAGACACAGAGCATGTAATAGCCACTCATTGGTGAAAGAAAT
The DNA here is from genome assembly GCF_001604975.1 of Cebus imitator. Classification (NCBI taxonomy): domain Eukaryota; kingdom Metazoa; phylum Chordata; class Mammalia; order Primates; family Cebidae; genus Cebus; species Cebus imitator. The sequence goes on along the minus strand of NW_016107360.1, from coordinate 12,822,912 downwards.
CAAAGCAGAAGGAGCAATCCCAGAGCTTACCTCTAACTTTGCCCTTCAGAAACCCAGATCCAGGGTAGCAATCATTCTACATTCAATTCACATCAAGTCAGAATAATCTTTCATTCTGGGTGTAATGATTTGATGATTTGACACCTATGAGTCATAAGCGGCTCTGTTGTAAAGAGGATAGGCTCAAGCCGGGTGGAATGCATTAGGTGACATTTAAGCCTCAGTTATTTCAGACTGTTCCCACTCAGGCTTCTATCTTCACTGCACTTGGGACAGGATCTCAGCTCTGGCTAACCAAGTGCCATCAGTTTCAGACCCAATATATTCCAATGAACCTTAAAAATTCTTAGACGGCCACACATTTGCAATGAGAATATTTTTCAAGGGGAAAATATATTTTTAGCTGTTTGGCCAAAACAAGCAAAAATGCTCAAAATGTTTAAAAAGAGGGGCACCTGCTACTTCAAAAATGATTTGCTGAGGCAGAGAGGTGAAACCACTTTCCTCTGCAGCCCCAGTAAGCATGCGCGCATACATTTATCGATTGAGACATACTACGATGGATAGCCAGTCAGATACACTAGTCCTCTGGGTAACTCCAAATTCCTGCATGAAGTCTGGCTTCTTTTCCCATAATGACTACACTTGAGGGATGAATTAAAATGGCCAAAATTTTCAATACATCTTTGAGAAGGGTTAAGTACAAAAATGCCATTAAACAATAATGGGATTTGTATGTGAAACATTATACGCTTTGAACATTTTTTAGAAAGTTACTCTCCTCTTTCCCCTTCAACTAATAACAATTCAACATTATTTAACATAATCCTACTGACAGGTAATATCTGACACAAAATTTATTACTGGCTTGCCCTGTGAGGGCATGTTTCACTATTAATGTTTCCTTTTAAAAGCTATAGCATACGTTAGATTCTCATACAGAGTTTCCTCCATGTTTTCCTTGGAAACCCCTACTTTCTGTGGTATTTTACATTATCCAAGTCTGTTTTAACTGTATCCTTACACACACACACACACACACACACCCGTCTTCTCTAAATGGCCAGGAATAACAGTTAACATTGAAGGATTTTATTTCACCATTACTGGGTTTACCTATAACTGAATAAACAACATTATTAGCAGAGCATACATTTTTTAAAAGTATCTCCTGTACCAGAGTATGCAATTAGGTAATCTAGAGGGCTTGAATTTACCACTATCATTCTGGGAAATGAGATAGCCACGGCTTGTAGATGTGCCCATATAGGGCCAGTGAGACCTGCAGACAGACATTCTGATTGGTACTTTGGGCCCTTCCCCATGCAGTACACATGAGACTGTTCAGAACATATTTGTGATTCTGACTCATTCAGAGAAATGATTTTCTACCTGGTGAGTCAGCATGAAGCTAGGTATTCCCTACCTGTGCTAACCATACAAGGGCATTGCTACCTGGAGAGCTAAGTCATCTCCCTCAGAAGAAAATACACACCATCTTTGCTTTTTCTAGAACAGCTTTCCTGGCATCATGAGCTCATAGGTTGGTGCTGACTACGTAGTGTCCTTCCTTTGAGAGGGGGCATCATCCAGATAGCTTGCTGGCTGGCAAAGCAGCAAGGGGATATGAAAAAGTATGACTTCTTCTTCCTTCTTTTCTTTTCTTTGTAGCTTTAGGGAGATCAAGTCTGTCGAGTTATAATTTACATATAGTAAAATTCACCTTTGCAACATATGGCTCTGTGAGATTTGGCAAATGCACACAGCCATGTAACAACCACTGCAACCATGACATAGAATAGTTTCATCACCTCATCCTCTTGTTCCCTTTATAGTTAACCCCTCCTTCACCCCACTCCCTACCTCGCATGTATATTTTATTTAATTATTTATTTATTCAGGAGACAGAGTCTCTCGCTCTGTTGCCCAGGCTGGAGTACAGTGGCGTGATCTCAGCTCACCGCAACCTCTGCCTCCCGGATTCAAGTGATTCTCCTGCCTCAGCCTCCTAAGTAGCTGGGACTACAGGTATGTACCACCACACACAGCTAATTTTTGTATTTTGTTTTTTCAGTAGAGACGGGGTTTCACCATGTTGGCCAGTCTGGTCTCAAACTCCTGGCCTCAAGTGATCCTCCCACCTTGGCCTCCCAAAGTGCTGGGATTATAGGTGTGAGCCACCGCACCCACCCTCTACCTGGCATCTATATTTTGAAATAATATTCAGACGCCTTACAAGAGAGGCACAGATTCACCTCCAAGTTGATTCATGAACATCTTTGTAACTTATCCTTAATACAGGGGTGAGATTTACTGGTGATGAGCTCTGGGACCTTCAATACTATCAGAAGACTGAGGACATATCAGGGGAGACCTGTTGCCTCACTTTTGTCCCAATATATAAACTGTTTCCACAGGGAAGCATGCAGGAGTAATCACACAAGTAAATTCTTAACTTCCTAACTCTTACTGTAAGTTTAAGAGGAAGACACGTTTCCCCGCTAAGTTTAAGGAGAAGATAATTGTCTTAAATGTCTCACTTCAACCAAATTCCAATAGGGAAATGCTGGGGACACACACACACACACACACACACACACACACACACAAACACCCCAACTTTGGCCCATACCTCTCCTCCCAGACAGCCACACATAAACAACTCCCTCTTTTTCTCACACACACACACACACACACACACACACTCACATAGACATGCAAACCACAAAAGAAAAAAAACAGAAGTAACACAAAAACTGCTAAGATAATCTGTTCTCTATGGTGATTGTTAACTTTCTAAGGCCACTGACTAGATCTTCCAGGACCAGAACTGTGCAGAAGCCAGTGATGAAAAGCCTCCATTCCGAGAAAGTGAAACTTACCTGAGATCCCTGAGCATTATTTACTAGCATAAATTCCTCTGGTTACTGGGCCATTAGCAGCTCAGCCATCCATTTTTCATTTGAAGAAACCTTTTTAAAGGCTGAATTCTTATCTTTGGGAGGCCTATAAATGCAGTTCTTGTGTTTTCATTGGGTTGATTTAGCCTGGGGGATTTAGGTCCCTCTGTTTAGGCAGTAAATTTTCCCCTTTGTGCGAATGTATGTGGTGAATACACTTAAAAATCCATCAGGCCAGGCTAACAAAAATGCAGCCGCCTTCACAAAGCGGTATTTGGCAAGTATATAGTCACTCAGGATGGCTGCGTGGTGCTTATAATTGAATTGTGGTCACTAAGCCCAATGCTATCAACTTCTATAAAAACCCAAAGCCAGATACCTCTGAGCATGCCTTTCACCACCTTCCCTCCAGCCCCTCCCCTTGCTTCCAGTTCCCCACTGTTCACCTAGCTGGCAGAGGAGGACATGGAAAGAAACCCAAGATAAAGAGGAGACATTGCTATAGCTTTGAACATATACCATAAAACCTGCACCCCAGGGCCCAGAAGGACAGAACGGAAGACTTCACAGCATGAATTACGATGCTTGGGAGGCCAGAGAAGGAGAAGCTGCTCAGAAAAGAAAAGCTACAAAGTCTGGCTTAAGAGGCCCTGGAAGGCTTCCAATTCTTGGTTGAGAACCATGCTGACATTTAGCCATTTGAATCAATGTTGTCTGGCAAGCAGGGCACAGAGTCCAGGGCCCTCAAAACCCCCTGACAGCAGTAGCTCGGACAATCTGTGGCCCACTAGCTGACCTTTCCTCCTTCCTCTTCTGACTCCACGTGCCCACCTCTCTGCCATCACCCTCCCTGGCACCTGTGCCAGCACCCTGTCAATCACAGGTGAGTCTGCTCAACAGCTGTGGGCTCCCAGAAGACAAGTGCACGACCTTTGCAGCTCAGTAACCAGTCTTCCCTTCTGGAGACCAAACCACCTCTGCATACCCGGTGCACCAAACTCAACAGGGTAGCCTTGAGTCCTGCCAGATTTGAACCAGAAGGAAAAAGCAGCTCATTGAACAGAAATGCAGGAAGACAGAAAACCAAAATGTTTTCCTACAACTATCCCTAAGCTGAAGACAAAACCAAATCAAAATAAAAATACATGCAAGAGGATTGTTCTATTATAAAACTACCTTTTATCATCAGGCTAAGGGATAGCAAAATATTTTCTATCCATTCCAGGGATTACGTTCACTCAACAAATATTATTCTTAACAGGCACTTGTTAAATGTAACAATAGTACCAGGGCCCTAATGAGCCTAGAAGCAGGTAAGGTCAGGGGTCAGATATTCAACAAGACAAGGATTCAGGCAGCCCAGCACTAATGGCTTCAAAGCAAAGGACAGACTGCCTCACAGACCTAGGACCCCAAAGACACTAAGCCATAGCTAAAATGCATGTCAGAGAAGCACACGTTCCTCAAAAAGTAATTTAACATGCAACTTACTATTCAAGATCTACATATTAATTCAAATTACTGTTGCTTACCACTAACAGTGGCTACATACCTATCTCAGGTCTGCATTTTTAGAAAAATGTATCTGCGAGGCTATTAAAAATTGTCCCTCTGTCCTCCTGACTTAGATGGTAAGGTCCAAGAGGAGTTCTTTGACTTTCTTATTACAGCTGCCAGATGCACCGTGATATACAAGCAGGTCACAGATCATGAGTGAACACCGATGACTAATAGCTACTGATTAATATATATGCCAATAATTGCAAAATCTCCCTGTTAAATTAAGATAATTTAAGAAGAAATGTACGATCCTTTCCTTATTTAAGCCAGACAATACTTAGGCTTACACATAACCAACAGTCCCTATCATTAGCCTTTACTGACCTAAGGATTAGTTGTATATCAACACATGTCAACCATCAAGTTGGCCATGTCTGAGAAGCTTCAGTGCCCTGCTTTTGTGTAGCAATGATTTCTAAAGGAATAAAGGATGCAATCTGACTTTAAAAATAGTTTTAAAGTTACTGATGTAAGTCCTTATGCCTTGGACTTTAGCCTGTTCAATGTGCTGCCCTGGTGGGGAGGCGGTTGTGGAAGAGTGGAAGGCTGGGAGGCAGGGAGACCGGGTCTGAGTAATACGAAGTTTCAGAGCATCATCCTTAACAACCAAATTCTGCTGGCTCTGACCGCAGGCTCATTAACAGTTTCAACTGCGTACTGTTTCCCCTTTAACAACTCAATTTTCTCTCGCCTGTTTAAAAACAAAACAAAACAGAATTCCCAAAAGGATCTTTCTGGCATTTTACTGCTTCAGTCCTTTATTTATCCCTTACACCCCTCACCCCTACCCCTATCAAAAACTCACAACCGCAAGAAAAGTGAAAAAAAACATGGGAAAGTATGAAACCTGTGGATACACATAAGGGGGGACGTCTGTCCTGTCTTCTCCTTTAGGAGTAAGGAAAGACACAAATGAAAATGAAGGGCAAAGAAAGTTAGAGAGAGAGAGAGAGAGACAGAGAGAGAGAGATGCATGCGTGTAAAATCTGTATGGTATAAGTGGAAGCCATGTAATATCTCTCAGTGCCATGATGTCACGATTAAGAAACAAAGCTCACAGCCAATGACTTTACCCAGGAAATACCATGTACGGCGCTGTTCAGTGTTTTTTTCAAAGGGCAAAGTCTAGAAGAAAACAAAGAAAGCTGGAGGGAGGAAGAGAAATTCAGCTTCACTCTTCTACTGTGAGCCTTAAAAGCAGGTCAAATCCCAAGGCTGACTTTGTTAGCATACTGTCTTTCCAAGTATGCACATGGCCAACACACACACACACACACACACACACACACACACACACACACACACACACACACACCCCTGTGGGCACTGGTCTTATTTTGGGTAAGAGTCAATGCTCTTTGATAATTTCATGGTTTAACAGACAAAAAGACACTAAATCACTTTCCTTACAATGCATTATACTTCCAGAGTTTGGTGCTCGGACAAACAGAGCTGTGTACTTCATTTAAACTCCGAAATCCTACCTGGTTTAATGTTTTTCAGATCCATAAGGCAAATGGTGAAACACACAACTTTCTCCTACGGCAGCAAAGTGAACCCAGCTTGTAATTATGGATTGGATCCTTCTGTCAGTGAGTGCACTCCAGATGTATCTGCACATTCCAGGGCCTGGAAGGCCTCCTTACGCCCCCAGTGCCTGTGTGTCAACACTTGTTCATGCCCACTCAAGGGATACTCTGTGCAACGGCTTTCCTCTTTTTATTTTTCCTTGCATTCAGTCTTGGGCCTCACATTGTTCATCTTTCTTTGTTAGTTTTATCCACAAGCTCAGATGTCTTGACTATTAATTAAAAGGTTGACAATTAGCTACAGTCTCTGTAAAATAGGCCCAAATAGATGGCCAGGAAATTACAACTTTTAGTTGATCTCACAGAAGTAGGAAGTAGAACAGAGGATCCCGAGTCTGGGAGGGTCAGGGAGAAGGGAAGGATACGGAGAGATTTGTGGAAGGATACAAATTTACAGCTAGATAGGAGGAATAGGCTCCAGTGTTCTGTCCCAGTGCAGGATGATGACAGTCGGCAATAAATATAGTTTCAAATAGCTGGAAGGAGGAGACTGAATGTTCCCAACACAAAGAAAGGATAAATATTTGAGATGATGAATATGCTAAATTCCCCCCTCTGATCACCATACCTTATATATATTCAAACATCACTATGTACCCTATGAATATGTATAATAATTAGATGTCAATTAAAAATTAAATTTCAAAAAATGATCACGACTTCCATATTTGTCTCAGAAACCTAACTAGAGAAACCATCATCTAGCTTTTCAAAAGGATCACTCATTTTGTCACCAGATAAACCTGTATCTGTTTCTGACAACCTTGTCTGAGTAACATAAGATGGTCTCCCTGAGCCGATTAAAAAGAAAAGAGGAAAAGGGGGCCTACAGATAAAAAAGCCATGCTACAACAGAATTTGCAGAGGCTAAATAGGAATCCGTTCTGATAAGAACTTTTTATAACTGAGAGGCAGAGGGAAGATGAGCTTGAGCCACGTGTTACTGCTGAGGGCCCTATTTCCCGGGTTGGATGACTGTTTTCACACAAAGACAAGGTAAACACACCAGAAAAATCTGCCAGCAGGCTCATACAAAGGTGTGAGTTGAAACAGGAGGATGTGGGGTAACTTACGAGATAATTATTCAGACTTTTTTTTAAAGCAGGACAGCAATAAAGTATGTCCTGTTTGTAAAGTAAAAAAATAATTCTACCCACGAGCATGAGTATCTTGAAAAACAAAATGCAAACATCTCTAGTTAAGTAGGAAAATAGTTCTTGGTGAGCTAAATTGTTTTTCAGTGGCAGTTCATGGACATTTTAATCTTATGAAATGTAAAATGTGGTGGTTGCTATCAAAACATTACCACAACCATTTTCTCTGTATTGAGGGCAGATTAAAGGGCAATGAAAGAGCTGGCAGTAATGCCTTCCCAATCTTATTCTAATTGCAACTTTAAAAAAATCAACGTTATTGAGATAAAATTACATACAGTGAAATTTATCCATGTCAATGTCCAGTCGTTGAGCCTTAGCAAATGTATACACTCATGTAACCACCAGCACAATAAAAATATAAGACATTTTCATCACCCCAAAAACTCTCTCCTGCTCTTTTGCAGCCAGTTCCCCTTCCCAGCCTCAACTGATCTGCCTCTATCACTAGAAAACATTTTGTCTGTTCTAGGGTCAGTGGAATCAAGTACCTAATGAATGCACTCTTGGGTCTGGCTTATCTGATCTCAGTTTTGCCAAACCCCTTGTTTAGTTCAAAGCCCTGTGCCCCTCGCTTCTTTGTCTCATAGGTAGGAAATCAGCTTCAACTCTGATAACGAGACCAGAGATGGATGAGTGCCACTTTTGAGAAAGTTGTTAAAATAGCAGGAAACAAGGAGCAGGAAGCAGTAAAGGTCAACTCCAGTTCACTTCCTCTTGGAGTATTAATTTTAGCACATTGTTTGGGTTTCCCCAAAAAGATATTTTTGAAATAAGGGAATTCCAAGCATGAAGGCCAAAAATAGAAAATAAGAAGACTGGATACTCTTTCCTACATAGACCTAAAGTGTAATGTCTTTGACGAAACAAATGAGAGAGAAACACTTGATGATGGAATCAGAGGAAAAGGCGGGTCTTCTCACAGTATCTAGATGGATTCAGGCAAAATACAAAACTAAAAAGCAATTATGAGCTGTTTTTGAATCTATCTACATCGCTCTCACTTAAAGTAAAAATTTCCTTTGTTTATAAATCAATAGTTTACCTACCACCACGTCCAGCAAACCTGAGTATTTTCTTTCTCTTGTTAGGACCAGGCCACGGTGTCCAGTTCTTTATGGACGGGTCTTCTCTATGTACGTCATTTCAGTGCTACCAGAACCCAAATTATCAACATTTTTAGGCTCTTCTGTTTCCTCATGTCCTGCAATACCTTCCTGTGAAATGTTAACTCTTTTTTTAAATGAGAAAAGGCATAAATTATTCTGTGTCCTAAGCCCTTATATAAACCATCAAGTTCTGGGTTCTAGTTTCCATCAAGCTGCTGTCATACGGTGCCTAGAAGAAAATATATGAATTCTCCCAGGTCCCTGGGGTAGGATGCAAATCCTAAATCGTTTATATCGTTTTTTAAATAAAGCAAAGGAAAAACTCAGTTTAAAAACACTTTATTTAAGAGTAATGTTTGTCATTAAAAACCTTTCTACATCAATCAAAATAATTTTGGTCCCAATGATAGGGCTATTTTGATTTATGGTATCATAATGGACCAAAAAAAAAAATTCTACGGCAAGAAAGAGAAAACAAGCAAGATGATATACATCAAGAAGAAATACAGAGAGGGCTGTACTCATGACTTTTATTATCTTATTTTAATGTTTAATATTTATTATTTTATTATTTACTGAGAAATTATCTACTGGTTTCTTGCCCTAGGTAGAGCAGTTCCTCAACTGGATAGATTATTTGACCAATGAAAGAAGCAAGGAGTAGGTTAATCCAACCACTGAAATCTAAGTGGATATTTAAAAGAAGAAAGTTTTGATTCTTCTGAATGAAAAATTAGGACCAAGCACTATTCAGTAGGCAGTATTGCCTTCTGTTATCTAGTTCTATGAGAAAATGGTTATTATTAACCTTTCACCCACAGAAGTATACGATGGCAGAAAATAAACCGAAATCGCACCATAAGCATAGCTACCCTCAGATACCTATATCCAATATGAAAAAGAAATGGAATTTATCATATTTCTTTAGTATCAAGTGTGCAGAGGTGGTGAGATCTAGTAAAACGAGCACCAAAGCCAATATTTCATGAATAGTTCTTGATTCCTCATTTCCTGCGGTGGTGACCTTGAGTAAGTCATAATCTTTCTCATTTTCTTTTTTTCTATTATTTGTTAAAAAAAAAAATCCTGCCTTGCCTGGATTTTGAAAAAACTAGAAGATGCACATGAACTGGTCTGAAAACTTTCAAGTGACACACAGATGCAGAAGATAGTGTCCTTTGACGCACACCATCCTGTTAAATACTGTATGCTACATGTATTCTTACGTAAGCACTGCCCTTAAACTTGTGAAACAACCCAGCTCTCAGCCACAGATCCCCTAAGGACACAGTCCTCCTCACATCAACAATGGTTACGCCTCTGTGAATACTTTTATGTTACGTAAAGACCCATAAATCCACAGCAAAACTTTCACACTGTTTTCTAAACTAAAAGCACTGCTGGCTATAACTAACCAACCAACTGACCAACGAACTAAAACTTGGGGGTATCAAGATTGCCGGGTTTTGAACCACAATCGGGAAAAAAACCTCAAAATTCAAATAAAAAATATGGACACTGTGTGTCACACACATTCAGATTGTACTCATTGCTCATTAGCAGCCACTGTCAACAAAGGCCCCCTTTGAGACAACTTCCACCTGGTCGGGATGTCCAAGTTCTGTACAGCCTGCTGCACGCTAAATGCATCCACCTCCCTGTTCTGCATCTGGCTAAGATAGGGAGGTTACAGGAATAGAGATAGCGGAGCTGGTACGACATGGAACAGAGATTTAGATGAATGACTGCTCAATTTTACTTTCAATGTGATCAAAAGGCCTCAAAAGATAGGCTGTGATCAAAATACAACATACTGGGTCATGTTGGCTAAGTTCTCAAAGTCTGTGTAAAATGATTCTGGATTTTTTTTTTAGATTTCATTCAGTTATACATTAAGTTTTCATCCATTGAATATTCATCCAGTAGCAGTAGAGTACAGTGAATTTATAAATTTGGGCATAGGATGCAGTTGCTGACCTTTGGATGCTCACATTCTCAGAACAGTCAATTAGGCCATCTTTTCAGTGATTATCATGAGTGCTTGCAAGGGAATTACCGTATTTTGTCATGGTAAGATTGTGGAAATCAACCAAGTTAAAAATCAAATTAGAAATAAACAAATCCTTAATTTTTTTAACTTTTTATTTAGAGAAAATTATAGATTTACAGGAGACTGCTTAAAACTGTACAAGGAGGTTGGGTCTTCCCTTCACCCTGTTTCCTCCAATGGTAACGCCTTGACTAATTATAGTACAATAACAAAACCAGAAAATTGACAGTGGTATTATCCACAGAGTTTATTTGGATTTCACCAATTTTACATGCACTTTGTGAGTGTGTGTATTTAGCTCTGTGAAATTTTATCACAGGTGTAGATTTGTGTAACTGTGACCACAATCAAGACACAAAACTGTTCCATCCACACAAGGATTCCTCATGAAACCCCACAGATTCAACTCCAGCCTCTATACCCAAACCTAACTCCTGATAACCACTAATTTGCTCTCCATCTCTGTAATTTTGTCATTTCAAGAATGTATATAAATGAAATCATACAGCATATAACCTTTTGAGATTGGCTTTTTCCATTAAGTATAATTCCTCTGAAATCCATACAAGTTATCATGTATATCAATTGCTTTTTACTTTTTATTGCTGAATAATATTCCATGATATGAATGTACCACAGTTTGGTTAACCATTCACCCAATGAAGGATATTTGCAAACACCTTATTTTAAAATAGTCCACTATGATCCCAGCACTTTGGGAGGCTGAAGTGGGAGGATCACCTGAGGTCGGAAGCTTGAGATCAGCCTGGCCAACATGGTGAAACCTCATCTCTATTAAAAGCACAAAAATCAGCCAGGCGTGGCGGTGCACACCTGTAATCCCAGCTACTCGGGAGGCTGAGACAGGAGAATCTCTTGAACCTGGGAGGCAGAAGTTGCAGTGAGCCAAGATTATGCCAGTGCACCCTAGCCTGGGCAACACAGCGAGACTCCGTTTCAAAAATAAATCAATAAATAGTCAAAATTTGTGCATTCTGATGCAGATTAAATTAGCAATATATTTAAAAAAAAAAAGGATTGCCCTTACTGCAAGAAAATATACCACACCATAATGTATTCAGAAATTGTATAAAAATATACATTCACTTTATGTCTTTTATGTGAAGTTCTTAAGAATATGTCTTAATCTTATTGAACTTACAAAAACCTCTAGCAAAAGCTTTCTGTTCAAACATACTTTTTTGTCCTCGATTTTTATTCAGTAACTTAACCACAGTAAAGTTTCAATGGCTTCTACAGAATCCAGAATTTTAAGATGTATCTATTTTTTCCAGATAGAAGAACTGAATTAACATTCTCCAAGAGTGCTGATGGCTTTGATCTGCCATGCTTACTTTTTCAGCCATTTTATATGCTGAAATATTTTCAGTACAACCAGAAGTTTCAAGTATAAAATTCTGTCTTTCCTCTTCTGTCATTTTAAGCTCTTAAGACACTATATATATCAGCAAATAAATGCCGAGTCCTTGCCAGGTGCCCAATGCTTGTAGGTTAACTCCTCTACACATGACAAATATCTTTTGAAATTGCCTCTATTATTATTTCCATTTCACAGATGAGGAAACTAAGGCCCACAGGGGTTGAGGTACCTATTCTCTGTTCATGCCTATATCCAGCAAATGATGTGTTCCGGATTCAAACCCAGGGGGCTGTTTCTAGAGCCCATGCCTTAACACAGCATGACCAATGCCTTGCCAACTTTAAAAAGTACATCCCTGCTTGTCCTTCAAAAAGTCCATCCCTGAAAATGCCTTTTTCATTTCCAACCCATTCCTCGCTTCTTTGTCCCCAAACACTCTTGCCTTTACAGATTTTTGTTCCTTGTTATCTTCCATATATGTAGAACAAATCCCCTTTTCTACCACCATCCCACAGTAAAATAGATTCTACTAAAACTATGTGGAATCCCCCTTTCCAAAAAGAATTAATAAGAGAAATGAAGGAAGATCCAAGTTTCTCCCAAGAGGAAGACCAACATGGTGATGATTTGGAGGGAGACAATTCATTCTTGGGAATTTTACATACTCCTTTCCTTTGGTCTTTTGTT
>NW_016107360.1:12795897-12810461 GCF_001604975.1 Cebus imitator | reverse complement strand
AGAGACTTGCTCTGTCACCCAGGCAGGAGTGTAGTGGCACGATCTCGGCTCACTGCAACCTCCACCTCTCAGGTTCTAGAGATTCTCCTGCCTCAGCCTCCTGAGTAGCTGGGATAACAGGCAAGTGCTACCAAGCCCAGCTAATTTTTGAATTTTTAGTAAGATGGGTTTCACCATGTTGGTCAGGCTGGTCTTGAACTCCTGACCTTGGGATATAGCCGCTTTGGCCTTCCAAAGTCCTGGGATTACAGGACTGAGCCACTGTACCTGGCCCGTTCTCTCATTTTTTAATTAAATGCACCCAATTGGAAAGTGGACAGAGGAAAAAAAGAAAACACATAAAACTCATATTGGTTGACATGCCCCTTTACAAAAATCTTGGTGAAAGGGCAGGGAAGGCAAAGAGGCTGTTAACTCTTGGCTGAAATGTGTTCATCTGGGGTTAGCTATTTATTTCCCTGAATGGTGACTGAGTCCCACAACTCCTCTAGGAACAAACACATATTTAAAGACCCTAGGATATTTAAAATTTAAACTTATTTTTTTATAGCTCCAGTCTCTGTTACCTCATATCTTTGGCTTTGACACAATGTGGATGTGCTAGGGGTACCATTAGCTCACATTTTAACTTTTATTTGCAACAGAATATAAATAACCTGAAAATGTTGTTTTTGCCTCATTTCAAATTTTGATGTAAACTAAAATCTCCAGAAGCCTGTCTGGCTGCAAAATTTTCACCTCTTCCATGAATAGTGCCTTAGGCAACCCCTTCTCCTCATTGTCCCCTCCCTACCGTGTTCAGTTCTCATGTAATTAAATTAAACAAACATTGGCATTTGCCTGCTGCAGGGAGTTTTCTCCCAAAAGGGATCCTCAGGAAAGACAAGCTAAGAAGACTTTGTATGTAAGAATTTCTCATCAGCTTCACCGTCAGCTTCATGAGGAGGGTCTGTTCTGATTAAATTTAGGTCTTATGCCCTTGAGTTTGGCTGGACACAGGGAAGAGATGTCATGACGCTTGACAGTTTCTGCACCCATTCTCCATTTCCTACTCAGCAACTCCTCCATTCAAATAGCATTTTCCCTTCAATCCACCAACACACATTAGGGAACTCAGGGAGAGGCCAGTGTAAGAGGCTATGAGGACCACGAAGAAAAGAAGATCCAGGGACACAGGGCTGTAAAGGGTGCGGGTAGTGAATTGAAGGCAGAAAGAAAGGCAGTGGGGAAGCCCCACAATCTCAGTGCTCCTGTCCACCCCTCACCACACTCCCACTCCTACACCCAGAACTTGTCACCCTCCAATGTCACCGCAATTGCTTTTAATAACTCAATTATTGATCTCCTGTGATCTTTATAAGAAGCAGAAATTAAGCCATAGGTAACACTGCTATAGACGCAGGTCACATCACAAAAGGATGGACAATCGTGTCTTAAAGATCACTGTGTAGCAACTCTCATATTCTGGTTTTTCCTGACTTCTTAGATTGTGTAAAAGGACAAAGTGATGATCAGAGGATGCAGTTCTAACACAAATAAAAAAACAAAAAACAAAAAACCCTGGGACTGCCTAGAACTTTAAGAACTAAAGTCACTCATTCATCAGATAGAAATAGGTGTTGGAATTTTACTAATTTGCAGCAGTGCAGAGCTATTTGTGTCTTTATTATACACATAGGGGTGCATGGTTTCCGGAGGCTGTGCTGTGAAATGGGGCATCTGTCTTGGCTAGACGAAGTGTCTGCAAAGGACCTTCTGTATACAGTATTCCCCACCCCACCCCACATACATTCCCACGCTACTGTCAGACCAAAATGCATGCAACTATCTTATGAAACTATTAGGTATTTCCAGACACTCTCATGGATGGAAGTTTAATCCATGGGTAAGGATAAAATCCAAGTATATGTACTTATGGGCTTGTTTTCCCATATTTTATAATTAGCATTATTTCAGGAAGAAAATCCCAAATAAAATCTGGAACACAACATATTCATTACAATCTCTTTCTCTTTCTCTCTCTCACACACGCATTTATATATGTTATAGATATATAATATATATATCCTGTATATATGTTAAATGAACTTAAACTTTGAGAGGCTCAAGCTGTAATAATTTAGTTGAAAGCTGGGATTTCAATCACATACCACAGATCAAATTGCCAACACAATTTTTCCCTTGGAAAAAAAGGGATTGTTTTTAATCTCATGTAATTTACCATACAAAAGCAAGCATCTTTTTCTTCCAGAAAAGTTTTGTGGAAATCTGTCAGCCAGCACAACAGGATGAGAGCTGAAATTCTGCATCAGAACATACTGAGCTGGAAAAGCAATGAGTTTCGTTTTGCCTGTTTTAAGTCACTTAAGAAAGCAAAGAAAAAGTGAGGTGTCCTTTGTTTACACATATACAAAAATGAAAACTCTTTAAAATACACCACAGCACACAGAAGTAATTCTGCCTTAAACAAAGACCCCCCACTCCACCCCTGTAAACTCTGTAGGGAAAACTTACTAGCTCTAACTATGCTGCTCTTCTTAACAACATTAGGTCACCTAACAGAATGTAAATTGAGCCAGGCCAACTAAACACAGGGATAAAGTAATGATGGATAGAGTGAGGCGAAGACGGAGTTTGGTGCGCAAGATGTTCAATCACTAGTTCTGGGTTAGGGGTGAGTGATATTACAATAGCTTAATGGACTCCCCAGTACTAATTAACCTGGGACACAAGGAATGACCAAATGCGTCATGAAAAGCTGCTATAATTCTTCAAGCAAGTCTAATGATCATGGAAATAATCCACAGGCCAAGTGTCCAAAGATGCTTGATGGTGGCTTTAAAAACATCCTGCCACACAAAAAAGACCCTCCTGGCCCTCAGAACAGCTGCCCATCCCTTTCACACGTTGTATTCGTCCTTTTCCACACTGCTGATAAAGACATACCCAAGGCTGGGAAGAAAAAGACGTTTAATTGGACTTACAGTTCCACATGGCTGGGGAGGCCTCAGAATCATGGTGGGAGGCGAAAAAGCACTTCTTATACAGCAGCAGCAAGAGAAAAATGAGGAAGAAGCAAAAGCGGAAACCTCTGATAAACCTATCAGATCTTCCGAGACGTATTCACTATAACGAGAATAGCGCAGGAAAAACCGGCTCCTGCGATTCAATTACCCCCTCCTCAGTCCCTCCCACAACATGTGGGAATTCTGGGAGATACAATTCAAGTTGAGATTTGGGCGGGGACACAGTGAAGCTGTATCACAAATCTTTCACATGTACCAAGTTCATAAATAAATAAATCCTATTTCTGGCTCTCTTCCTTGCCTTTTCCTTTTGAGGGAAATCAACATTAGTTTGCCAAATATATACATAGAATTCTAGGTCCATTTTTCCACCTCCTCCAAATTCAAATGTAGTGGCCACGTATTGTCTCTTTTTCCTGTGGCAGGAGAAGGTCTGATGACACATATTGTTCCTCTACTCCTGTTTTGTTCTCCCGTGCTTTGGAGACCATCCTGATCCCCACATAGAGTGGGAATCCTACCCAAGTGAACACAGAAAGATTCAGCCAAGCTGTGGCTCATCAGGGGCCCAAAGTCAGGCAACTGGGGAGGCTCTAGAGTTGAGAGGTTGATGTCATTCTAGGATGAGACTAAGAGGATTGATCATTAACTCCGCCTCAGTCTGGTTCAACATCAAATTAAAAGAAACATCCAAACTGACCTTGGACTCCTCCCAGGATTATTTGCATGAAATATGACTTGCATCTAAACCAGACCCTCCAGATCCACTGTTTATCTTTCCTGATCTGGAATCAAGTCCCTCCGAACATTCCCCAAGGGCATTGTTAGCATGTTTTATTGGTGGAGAGTGTGCTGGAAATGACATATCCTTCAGGGTCCCCAGTGGACAGCTGAAAACAATTGTGGTGGAATAAGCAAGACCAGGACCAGGAGACAGCTTTCCATTTGCAAAGAGGTGTGCTATTCTCTTGTGTCGCTCCTGAGAAGACTGCTTCTGGTGGCTAAATGGCTATGCCTCATCAGAAAGCAGTAATGGAGGATCAAATGCAAGGCCTCATGCAACTCACATTTTTATCCAGCTCTCAGGTTCCAGGATTGCTCTGTCAACCTGCATTTTGTAGCAGGGAAAGGAAAAGAACTGCACTGCTTATTCTGCCAAGGAGATAATGGAACCAGTAGATAATGGAACCAGTAATTTCTGAGTTTGCCTCAGAAAGGTTTAACTATCCATTAACCACAATTTTGAGCTCAGGCCAGAACATCACATGTTTCAGATTTTATACCAAATCATGGGCTTGGTCCCAGTGCAAATGAAGCAGTGAGTGTGTCGGGACTAGCATCCTATGTTATTATCCTGGCCCTAAGGTTCATACGACATTAAATAAACTGGGATCCTTCCCACTATTGAAAATCACTATTGCATGCTAATAATAACAGCAGTAAAAATAGCTAATACTTTTGCATCTTTATAATGAATGCAAGGCTAAATAATTTACATATGTGTCATCTCATTTAATTCTGATGACAGCTATGTGAGTTTGTTGCTTATCCGTAATTTAGGGATGATGTAACTGAAGCAGGAAGAAAGTAAACATGCCCCAAGGTCACAAAGCAGTTAGGGCCCAGGCTTGGACCCAGGCTTGGCAGGGCCCAGGCTTGGATCCAGGTTTATCTGTCTACAAGTTCATGCTTTTAACTGGTTCAAAAGACTTCACTTATAGCAAAAAGAATTTGTTTCATTTGGAAGGGAAAACAGAAAGACCCAATTCTAATGCATTCTCCTTTCAATAATTTAATATGAACTATTCAAAGTGAGTGATTGAGATGCTTCTCAGCATCTGTGACTCACTCCTTCTGGATCTCAGAGTGCTGTTATGGAAATAAGTTGCACTGTAGATCATACTTTTGTTCTAATATATGCAATGCAATGCAAGAAATTCCGTCCTGAGAAATCCAGGGTAACTGGTTTCTTTTTTAACCCTTTGGGAAGAGTAAAATTTCAGTTTGTTTGAGTTAGAGTTTATCTGACTTTGATGCTGACCTGACTTCTGAAATATTTAGTAAAAGTGATTTGGGAGAGTACTCACTCATCGTAATTGATTTAGGGGACTACTCACCTATTCTGTAGAGCTGCTTTATACCCCAAAGTCTAATAAAAATTGCACCATATCATCACTGAAGAGAATCACCTGGTCAAAAAGGCGTCCTCTTGGGGAGAAGGCATTGAAATCCCAACATTTAGGTTCACTAGCTAGAGGGGACGGCATGGTGCTGTGATTTAGAAGGTCTCAGCCTAGAATGCTATGGTAAGCATGATGAAAGTGAGACCAAAGATCGAATTTCCCAAAGAATCCAGAACACCATACCAGAGGGAGGCATGTGATATCTGTCTGCCGAGGTTAAGACACCAGAGAACTTCAGCTGGAGTGGCATGAAAACTGGCCTGGCCCCTCTGATTTCAAAAGCCTTGGTTCCTATCCGCTTTGCTTTGATGCTGTGCAAAATGGGTCTGAAATGTGATCTCTCAATTATTCTCAAGGTTGCTGCTGCCAGAAGAGCCATAAGCCAGACCCGTTTCCATGTTCCATCTTCATCATCAGCTTTGAAATTAAGACCATGCTGGTGAGAAGGGTTGAGAAGTAGAAAGAAGAGGCCTCTTTTCATTCAGACTTCGGCTAAAATTAAAAGTAACTTACCCCTAAAAGACTGTTTAGATGCACAGCGGGGTACTTGCCATATCAACTGTGAGACCTAAGTAGAATCCACCAGAAAAAAGAGTGTACCACAGGACTTGAGACTGAGGCAGAAAGGAATGTTGAGCTGTTTAAAACTTTATTTCAGACTTGATCACTGGTCATTCATCATTTATATATGAAGAACCTACTGTATGTCAGGCACCGTGCTGAGCTCTATGAAAACAATGAAGGGAAAAAAAAAAACAGACACAATCCCTGAGTTCATGGAACATCTGGTATAGTGACGGTGATAGACATTAACTGAATATTTACACACATACCTATAAAACCATAAACCACCAAAGAACAAATGCATGTTGCTTTTAGAGTATCTAGTAGCAGGGCATGATTTTGTTAGGAAGGCTAGCAAAGATTTTTCTTAGAAATATTCCACGTTAAAGAAAATCACCAGACACATTAAGCTCACCCTAGCTTTAAGAAGTAAAGGACTTGTATTACTATGTAGCAGGCATAGAGGAAAACACAGACATTGCATTGTGGGGGCTCAAGGAGTTGGAGGGCTCAACAAATATTCAAGGAATGACTAAAGTTAGAAATACCCAAAAGATATTCAGGGTTCAAAGCAGGGTGTAAGGAGATCTACGGCAACTGATGTTCCTGAACCACAGGAAGTTCAGAGAACCATGTGCCCTTGCAGAGTGGAAGGGGCTTGTAGGAAACAGGTGGAGGAGGAAGAATTACTTCTTTGAAGTCAAGGGGTTTGGTTAACTGAACCTGACGTGTATGAAGGGCCCTGTCTTTAGTGGGGTTCTCGGAAAGCAGACGTTACTATAGAGTCTAATATGAAAATTATTTATTGGAGAGAAAATGGATTTTTATCTTTAATTTTGCCTTGCTCCGCTCCCCATTTACTCTTCAATAATTATTTATTTATTGTCTATTGAGCTCCAAGCGCACGATGTGTCCACAGTCTGGCTGAGCAACTGACAAGCTGAAAGTCACACAGGCATGCCTCAAACGAGCCAGAATCAGCCTGGGGGAATCAGGAGGGCTTGAAACTTTTCTAGAAAGCTCAGTGCAACTAGACCAATAACCCCAGGAACGTTTGAAAGACGAGGCAGCCTGTATTTATCTAGGCCTTAAAGAGAGTTAAGTGGGCTGTAATCCTTGAAACCAGAGTCGTGGAGGGTGGTAACTAGATTTACCTTACCTTTAAGTTGAACAGACACCATATTCATCTAGCATTTGAATCCACTCCTCCCCCTTAATAACAGAACAGAAGCTGTGAAAACAGTTACCTACTCTAAGTTACCTACTTTAACCATTTGACTTCAGTGAACTGTGAGGTTAAGAAAGAAACCAGTGATAAGCTTTCCCTTTTTACAAACGGTTCACAATTCTAAGTTTTGCTAAGAGAGTCTAGCAGTTAACATCAATATCAATTTTCATTTTGTAAGGAGAAAGGAGGCAGATTTCTCCTACACTGGGAGGTGGGGACAGGGGACTGAGAGAGTATTTGCTAAAATGAGGGAGATGAACTTGGCTTTGCCTGCAGAAGTGATTGACAAGCTGGCTTCCTGCTGCTCCAGAAGGAACCCAAATTCGGGGGCTCAGGAGAGCCTCTTTGCCCACCAGTGGTTACTCGGCTCCCCGCTGCTGGGGATATCCTCTCAAGAGTTTGCAAATAAAGTTTCTTCCTGCAGTTTTACTCTTTCCCACTTGGCAGGCTTTATGTCACTAATGGATCCGAAATTAATGGGTCCCCTCTCCCTTCCTCCTTTGGATCTCTGACAAAGTCAGCACATTCTCAGGAATGTGGTAAGCAGTTAGGTACCACCTATGGCACATCTTGAGGGGCTGGGCCCAAGCTACTCTCATCATACCTACTGCTCTCCCATCCAGTGCCTAGAATCAGGTGGAAATAAATGTGAAAATCATTCACCATTTCTTTATATTCATACAAATGTCTTCACTTATAGATGGAGCACACCAACCATTCTTCTGGAGGCATCTTCCATGTGTGTATAAAATTCAATTCACGCTGGGCACGGTGGCTCATGCCTGTAATCCCAGCAGTTTTGGAGGCTGAGGTGGGCGGATAACTTGAGGCCAGGAGTTTGAGGTCAGCCTGGCCAACATGGTGAAACCCCATCTCTACTAAAAGTATAAAAATTAGCCAGGCACGGTGGTGCATGCCTGTAATCCCAGTTACTCAGGAGGCTGAGGCAGGAGAACCACTTGAACCCAGGAGACGGAGGTTACAGCGAGCTGAGATTGTGACACTGAACTCCATCCTGGGCAACAGAGCAACACTGTGTCTCAAAAATAAAATAAAATAAGAAAGTTTTTAAAAAATAAATAAAATAAAAAATGTGATTCAACCAACACAAATGGAGTAGCTGTGGTGGTGCACACATTGCATGTGTGTATGTGTGAGTGTGGTCATCGTCACGGTTCATTCTTTCTTGGCATGAGACCAATAACTGAAGTTGAGGCTTATGCCGTTTGCTCTCATTATCTACCACTGGATTTATCTTTGAACTGTTTGACCTGCTAGAGCCATATGTTGTAGTTGTGCCATGTAGACCCCACTACTTGGGTTTGAATGCTGGTCTTGCCATTATTTACATGACCTTGGGCAAGTAACTGAACCTCCCTGTGCTTATGTCTCCTCAATCTGAGAAATAATAATTGTAATGGTATCCCTTTTTTACAAATAAGAAAACAGAGACACAGAGGGGTTTGGTAATTAGCTTATTATGTGCTGGCACTGACTGCACCTAATACAAGGCCTGGCACATAGAACACATCGGCTGATCACTATTGTTATCTCAGCCTCTCATTTCTTGGTGACCCATTTGTAGACATTCAGGGAGGGTAGACCATGGCACTTGAACAGGTTTTGCTTCTCCACCTCCTCCATATGAGGCTAACTGACCCGTGCACAGTTGAACTCTGGACCTCTGCAAACTCAGGGCTGCACCCCTGCCCACTAAGCTAACCATCCCAGCATCACAGGGGTGATGCTGAGCTACTAACTACCACATTCTAAGTTCAAAAGGATGTCAATCTCCCTTGCTCCTTCATCCAAAAATCCCTTCAAGATTTAA
Organism: Cebus imitator; assembly: GCF_001604975.1. Taxonomy (NCBI): domain Eukaryota; kingdom Metazoa; phylum Chordata; class Mammalia; order Primates; family Cebidae; genus Cebus; species Cebus imitator. Next base: position 12,801,629 of record NW_016107360.1, on the reverse strand, counting down.
GTACACCCTCTAAGCTAATCTGTTTCAAACATTTGCTTAAGAAATAAAAGAAGACTGCCTGCTGCTTTACTCCAAGTTGAAAATGGAGATACTGGTCTCTCTTCCCCCACTGGTTCTGAACTCCATTCCCCCAAAGTTCTTTGCAAGAAAAAAAAATTATGCTGGCCACAGTTGCAATCAGCTTTAATTCATTCTTTATTGCTGCTCTGGTTTTGTGTTATTTGAGCTGGTTTAACTGTTAAAAGCGTTTCAAATGTTCACATGGTATGCATTAGGTTACCGAATTAAAACAGGAACAGCCCACCAAATGTAGCTCTCTGAAATGCAAACCACATGAGTTTGATTTCTTTGTGGTATAACTTTAATTGGGTTCAGAGGTCTCTGAGACTTTACCTGTCTATCTGCTCTGTGATGGCCTGATCTGATAAGACTAACTTAAAGGGTCTGAGAAATCAGAATTGCTTCAGCTCTAATTTCAGAACCAATGACCATTGGTTCTGCATTACAGCTTCATCCAATTTATGACTATCCAAATTCAGCTCAATTGGAAATTGCAGAATACCCCCTCGAGGCTTCTTCACTTGCTGTTCTAGCAAGTGTCTGGCACACACAGAGAGCCTATGGGTCCCAAGCACAAAGTGCTGGGAAATTACTAATATAACAGTATTACCAATACTATATTAGCATTGCATAGAGTGAGATTTGGCCCTTACCTCCACTCCCTACACCTCCCCATCGGATAGCCAGATATTCCTCCCTTTCTGACTCAGTACAGAAGAAACCTTGGGGCTCAGATTGCCCCTTTTTTGGTCTTCTGACAGCACTACCAGCCAGTCTCCCCTGGCCCTGTCCATCTTCTGGAAGAGCTTTTGTAACTTCTAACGTCCAGTCCTAAACTGGATTCCCCTGATCGTTTCTGAAGGCAGGTGGAAGCAGCAATTAACTATGGTTTAGTTCTTAGGAAGAGCTGAACTTCCTCCATGTAGGTTTCTAAGAAATAGTCTCAGGACGTAGCAAATCTACAGATATTTTCTAAGTATTACAAGCAAAGGACTAAACAAAACACCTTAAAACATGAGGTCTGGGAAGGACAGAGGGGGAAAGTTATCAATGGAACTTGTGGCTGATTTAATATGGAGGGCAATGGAGATGAGAAGCCAGAGGGGACTCCTGAGTTTGTTGTGTTTTTTTTTTCCCCATTTATTTATTTTATTGCATTTTAGGTTTTGGGGTACATGTGAAGAACATGCAAATTTGTTGCATAGGTACACACGTGGCAGTGTGATTTGCTGCCTTCCTCCCCATCACCTACACCTGGCATCTCTCCCCTTGCTATCTCTCCCCAACGCCCCACCCCCCACCGTCCCTCCCCAATTTCCCCCCAACTGACCCCAGTGTGTAGTGCTCCCCTCCCTGTGTCCATGTGTTCTCATTGTTCAACACTCGCCTACGAGTGAGAACATGCGGTATTTGATCTTCTGCTCTTCTGTCAGTTTGCTGAGAATGATGGTTTCCAGGTTCATCCATGTCCCTACAAAGGACCCAACCCCAAGGCACATAATCGTCAGATTCACCAGGGTTGAAATGGATGAGTTTGACTCCTGAGTTTTAAGCCCAGCTGCTTGAAGGAATGGCATTAAGCTTGGGTGAAAACTAAATCACTCTGTGACTTCAAGCTGCAAAGAAGACGCAGAAGCTGTGTAGAGAAAACATGGTGCCCTTTCGCCATTGCTCTTACCTGGCTAAGACTCCAAGGATGCAAGATAGAGACATGGTGAGGAAAATCAGACAGTCAGCCTGTTTGGGGTAAAAGTAGACATCTTATGTGAGACTAAACGGTGCTCATTTTTATTAAAACACTAGGGGAAAAGGACATTTTCAGTATTTCCTCAAAAGTTCATTGATCATGCCAAAAATTAACTTTGGCAATCTGAAAGACATCAGAGTCTTTCTGAATTAACTACACACTCAAATACACTTACCCCTAACCACACATTGAGCAGGTAGTTGGTGATAACAAGGATGATCATGTCATGGAGAACTTTTGCTATGTGCCAGGTATTTTTTATCCATTCTTATTGCATCATCACCACAGCCTTGGAGGGCAGTATCTTCATCTTAACTTATTAGGGAATAGAGGCACTGAGGGATTAAGTATAACTTTCCCAAAGTCAGAGAAACTTGGATTTCTATTTGGGTTTTATGATGACAAAGCTGAGCCCCATACCACCAGATACAATGCCTTTCCTATTGTCACAGCAACAAAAGACTTAAGACAAGGGAGATGATACAGAGGGAGTAGAAGGAGCTGAGATAGTTTGTCTGTAAGAGTGAGGCCTTCACATGGACTTCACGCAGCCCTTTTCTCTTCCTGCTCCTTCCTGATTAGAATAGATACTCCTAGGCGAGGACAAAATTCAGTACTCACTACCTAAACATACAAACTGTGGGTATTACAGAATCTTTTTTCATCTTCATGATTGCCTTTTGATAATGAGAGACTCTTGAATGGAAAATGGCATCCTATATGAAAACTGGCAAAAATATACTCAAGATTTATGTGTTTTGCTATTTGTAAACAGGAACAAAAAGAACCACAAACAAATATCAACTCTATTAATGATACATATGCTGAAGTGGTTAGGAGTAAAGTTACTGATGTCTACAACTTACTTAGAAATGCATCACAAAATAAGACAGACTGATGGATAGAGAGGCACAGCTATGTGATAAGGCAAACATAGTGAATAGCCATTGTAGAATGTTAGGTGGCAAATATACATTCTTTATGGTTTTCTATGTGTTTGAAATTTTTCACAGTAGAATGTCAGGGAAAAGTGACCATAGAGTGAGTCTTACATTTCTAAGCTGCTCATTTCCTGACTCCGCACTTATTTAGAAAGCTGGGCAGGTGGGAAGAGAGGAGCTATGTTGCTGGGAAGAAAGCCAGCATTGGCCAGTAATAATGTTGTCCCTTCCAGGGAAAACACAGGCTTGGAGAATAACTTCTTGACCATTTCTAATCCAGATTCACAATCTCAAAAAAATTCTCATGCCAAGAGAAAAGAAAACCCAAAACAATAGGTAAGAAAATATAGCCGGGGCAAGGAGAAGATGCCAGATCTCAACATCACCACACATTGTGTCACAGGCAGAGTTGCAAACAAGAGCTAGAACTGTGTACAGTTTTGCACAGTTTTGGAACCTAGACTCGGAAGGCTCTAAGTCTTGTGTATCCCTAGAAAAAAACAGGTCTTTGGTAAATATTTGCTGAATGAAGGATGCATATTTTGTTGAAAGGTACTGAAGAAGATAAAAGCAGTTCTGCAACTACTTATCTTACCTATTGATCTCTTACTTTTTAAATTAAGAAGCTGTACATACGTGATGTCTCTTTTCAACTCTTTTGTGCCCATATGTATGTGCATACTTACACTAATATAGTTCCTCTGTTAGATAACATGCTGGGTGTTGCAGGAGATTCAGAAATGAATAAAGCACAATTTCTGCTTTACAGACTTCAAACCTATGTGGAGACAAACCCCAGGTAACTATAATACAAGGTCTGATGTATTAAGTACCGTAAACAACAGAGGTCCCATATCGTTAAGATCTGACTTTATAGATCCTACATACTGTATTCAAGTCACCAGAAACAGTACCCTACATATAGAAAATGGCCCCTCCAAATGATGGTGTGATCCAGGATACCAAGAGACAAAATTAGAACTCTGTACTGCAAATCAGTCTCCTGTAGGGCCTGAGATTTTTCCTCTATTTTAACCCAATGAGTTGAATTATCCCTTTGGGTAAGGAAAATGGTACTGCACAGAGGGTTGGCCCCAAATAGCCCTGGAGCCCTCATCTGCAGTGAAAAGCCCCCATAGCATCCTTGCATACACTAATGTAACTAGACAAGTGCTGGTAAAACCAGGTGGTAGAAAAACAGTCAGGAGTGAGATGGGGAAAGGGCAAACTCTGTGCCCATGGAGACATTTTAGGTATTGAAAAGGAGGTAATGTTTTCCACTAAAGGGCATCCAGTTGGAGACTGGTCTGAGCTGGCTCTCGTTTTATAACCTCTCAACACATGTGTGTAGTCAAGGCTGAATTTAAAACCTATACCGTGAACCTTAGGAAAATAAACCACATTAAACAAGCACAAATTGAAAATATTACACAAGAGATTTCACAGGAAATTGGTCCAAATTTAGCCTTGCTCTTTATGTATTTAAGCCTCTTATTCATTGCTTAGAACTTTATATCAGGATTTTAATATGAGTCTGTCCTCCCCTACCCCCACCCCTAGCCCCATCCACCTCCACAATGGCCTGCTCAGTTTTACAAAATGTATTTTTTTTAACTCCCAAAGAATCCTGCTACCTTTGGCCTGCTCTTTCAGTGCTCATTAACACACTGATGACTCACAGCATCAGTGGTGAAGGTGAGGCTGAGCGTGTACCCAAAGAATCCCACTGCAGCACCAGAGACAAGCTCCACTGTGTGATCCCTGCACCGGTGGATTTCAACGCTGATTTTACATAAGAGATCACAGCAATGATGACAAATGTCATCAGCAGCAAACCATTTCAGTGTCTTTCAGTCTCAGAATTCTCTAACCCTACTTTCCTTTCTTCTGTAGATTTTTGTTTTGCTTTTAATCTTGTTGTACTGTACTTTCTCTGCATCTCCTCAAATCCCTTTCTTGGAATGAAGCCAAGCACAGATAAATACATGAACAAGTTGAATCCCATAAACATAGCAATCCACCTTCTGCAATAACATTTGGGTTGATCTGATGTTATCTTGGTTGGTCACATAGCAAGAGACTTCCAGAAGCCGTGGCTGGACCACTCTCCACCTCGGGTCTCGATTTTTGCCATCAGAAATGCCCTGGAGGACGCTGCCAGACGCTCCAGTCTGCAGCCATTCTGAGCCAGGCATTGCCAGGTGGGAAAAGTGATGCCAAACCAAAGGGTGGTTTTGTGGGACGGACAAACATGCCCCGAGGCCACGCTGGGATGTCCCATTCTTTCCCACTCGCTGCTGCCAGACAGAATGTGATTATTACTGGAGTTTGCTTACAAACCACTTTTAGAAGGCTTATTACATTAGAACTTGTTTTGTATTTAGTTTGGAATTTTTAAATGATTTCGAGGTCTGTAATTCATGTTGCTTCCCTACTTCTCTTTATCACACCACTGGAAAATGCTTGCTGGTGAATATGATTAAATTTACTCTGACCTCTTTTCTTCGCCCTTAGAATTCTCTGCTCTTTACGGAAGTGAGAAAGCTTCAAGAGAATAGAATAAGCCGCATAAAGAGCCCGAGGTCAGACTTCAGCTGGCAAGGGGAGGGGGCTGTCCAGAGGGCTGGCAGGAACAGGTACCCTATTGCTTTTATTGGGGTAGAACTGTAGGAAGTTTTTTAACAGTTATTATTATTTTGCTAATTCTTATTTTAGGAAGATTAAAGAACACCCTGGACCCCTCCCAGAGCTCCGAGCTTCTCTGGGGAACTCTCGTTGCTCCCTCCCCTTCTCCTCCTGCCGCGGCAGCATCACGCTCACTGAGGGGTCTTTCATCAGGACTCTAAGAGAAACATGAGTTTGGAAGATGCCCATGCAGAGTTCTGGCCCGTGGCAGTAAGGACCACAAGGAACACATGCTTTTGGAAGTGTCCCTTCAAACCGACTCAGTGTCTGTGAGAATTGCTTCCATTTTCTGACTAAAA
>NW_016107360.1:12778643-12795882 GCF_001604975.1 Cebus imitator | reverse complement strand
AAAAAATAGTACGGGACTCAAGATAACACAGTGATTTGATGAGCCCTTGAGAAATAGAAAATCCAGGATCACTCCATCCAAAAAATGCAAAGTTCTAAAGACAGGAGAATTCAAACAAATAGGGAGGATACACAGACAAAAGGGCCCTTGGTTATTTGCTATGCTCAGTGGTAAATAAACTTCCCTGACTTGAAAATATTAAATTTTCAAATGTTCAAGTAATTGTTAACCTAGTTACAACCACACAGGTGTCTGCAGCCTGCACTCATCCTAACGCAGTGGAGCCTCAGACAGTGAACATGTCTACTTGCTTTTAACTCCGTCCCGTGCAGGCTCACTCTGGGTGGCCATCTCTTGCCCCCTCACGCCCCAAAACAATTCTGATGTTGGGGTTTTGGCTTTATTGGATTTCTTGGAGCATTCGGTTTCTTGGAACATATAAACTCAAGGACTTTGCCTTTAAATCACTTAGAGCCAGAGAAGGAGGCAGAGGATGCTTCAGAAAGAATTAGGAAAAGTGAACAGATCAAAAGAACAGTCCTGTCACATAAGCTACTTCCTTTTTCAAAAACATGTATTAGGAGTATAGCAGTTAAAACTCTCATCAGTCATGAAAATGAGCCCTAGCCCCCCGGCTGAGGGGCTGAAATGAATTAGGCCCCACCTAAAAGAAATCTCTTGGTGATTAAGCCCCAGTGCCTGAAGAAACACACAAACACACACATGGAGAAACAAGGCCCACCCTGGGCTCTCCTTCCTCAGGTTAAGTCTCTGGTGCCCTTTCCTTCGTGTCCACACAGGAAGCTGCTTCAGGGCTGCTAGAATGTCATTAGCTGCTACGAACTTCTAGAAGGCTGAGTTGAAAAGCTCCCATACCTCTCTGCAACGCTGATCTTCCATTCCTGGCAAATTATAGGGCAGACAGCTTAATCAACAGAAAGTGTGTGCTTCAGAATCCAGCAACTACTACTGAGCAGAGCATTCAAGGCTAAAGAAAAAACTCTCTCCCTTGTTTGCCTCAAAGGGGATGTTTATGGCAGTGTAGGTTTCCAGCCCAGGTAAAATGCATATCTATTAAGATCTTTCACAGAAGATATTCATGGTGGACCTGTTTGACCTAGGGCAGGCCTCTTCATCCCCTTTCTGTACAATTGGAGAACCGAGAACTGGGGGCATCTCACCAAACAGGTCCCAACAGCAGCATAGCTGTTCTCCAGAGAGTAGTCTCATGTTTATTCTTAGTTGGCTTTTTATCCTAATGTATTTATCACCCACATCTGCTATACTTCAATAAATCGAGACTCAGCCGGGCGCGGTGGCTCACGCATGTAATCCCAGCACTTTGGGAGGCCAAGGCAGGCAGATCACGAGGTTGGGAGGTTGAGGCCATCCTGGCTAACATGGTGAAAACCCATCTCTACTAAAAATAAAAAAAAATTAGCTGGGTGTTGTGTTGGGTGCCTGTAGTCCCACATACTCGGGAGGCTGAGGCAGGAGAATTGCTTGGACCCGGGAGGTGGAGGTTGCAGTAAGCCGAGATCATACCATTGCTCTCCAGCCTGGGCGATAGAATGAGATTTCATCTCAAAGAAAAAAAAAAAAAAAAAAAAGGGATAGAGTGATAGATTTTTTTTTTTTTTAATCACGATTCCATTGGCAAAGCAGATAGGTCCATAATTACATGGAGACACATGTATTTGTTTTCTAGGGCTGTAGTCACAAATTATCACAAACTAGGTGGTTTAAAAGCCACAGAAATGTATTTTTTTCATAGTTCTGGAGGTTAGACGTCTGAAATCAAGGTGTCAGCAGGAGGGGCTTTTTCACAGGGCTCTGAAGGAAAGCTGCTCCATGCCTGGCTCCTGACTTGTGGTGGATGGCAGTCCGTGGCATTCTTTGGCTTATAGCTCCATCCCTCCAATATTTTTGACTCTGCAAACGCATCACGCTCTCCCTGTGTGTCTCAGTCCCTGTGTCTCCACATGGCCTTATTATAAAGACAACAATCCTTATTTTTAGGACTCACCCAAATCCTCCATGATGTCGTCTTAACCTGACTGCAGACCCTATTTCCAAATCAGGTCCCATCCACAGGGGCCAGGGGCTAGGACTTCAACACATATTTCTGAGGGGACACAATTCAGCTCATGACAACACACATGCAATAATTAAAGAGGGCAGCAACGGGGACTTGCCAGTGAGATGAGGACACACTGAGCCTCTGAAGGAGGAAGAAGTAAAGGACTGTTCCAGGGGCCAGGCACTGAGAAGGAGGCCTCAGGAAGTCGTCATTACGTCCCATGAGGTTTTCCCAGAGGCAGAGTTCAGGCTTGACCGTGGTAGAGGTGAAATTGCAAAGAAAGAGGAAAAAATGATAGTGAAATCCTGGCGGACTAAACTGAAATGTAGAGTGGAGGTGTGCAGGTGGAGGGTGGAGGCTGAAGCACAGGCGCTCTGCCCATGAGTGCTGCCTCTTTGCTCCTCTTGGGGCTCAGTGCCGTGGGCACCTCCTTGCAATCACATGTGAGTGCACCCTACCCAAAAGGGTACACTGAAATGATACAACTTCCTTTGTTGTCGTTGTTCAACCCTTTCCTGAGAGATTAAAATGGACAGATCCCCATGAAGTCTCTATATTTCCCTTCTGATTATTTTCTTCCCTCATATCCAATTGCTAAAATTTCTTTCATGTTTTATTCTCCCCCCAGTCACTTCGGAAGCCACAGCTTGCCTCTCCAAGCTCATGCACTTCCCATGATGATGAGGGCATCACTGGTTCTCCTGGAAACTGATCTTCAAGATGGTACCTGCTTAATCATACCCAAGAATTCACTTTTCTTCTTGTTTGTGGTACGTAGAGAGAAAAGTATCTTCCAATTTTGTAGTTTTCAAACTACGTTCTTGCTGTAGAACCCTTTGTTCAAAGAAATGCTGATGCAGAAGCCCAACTAAGTTCACAAATGTGAAGCTGCTGTGGTAGAAAGCATACCTGGGAGATGGGGAGCCCTGCCCACCACGCCCTTCATCCTTGGCAGCCCCTGAGCAGGCTCTGTTGGGCCCAGGTTAGTGCATTCGAGGTGCCCATATTTTAATAGTTCATCTTTATGTTCTGGTACCTAGATTTCACATTACAATGTTCTGGGGTCTGCATGCTCTTTAAAAAAGTCAGTTACCTTGTTTTTCAAGGAAAAATCTCGTGCAACTGACAAAACAAGTTTCCCAAGAATTGCCATATGTCAGCCTGTGTTCTGCCCTCTTCTCCCTTGGGGTCTGCCATCTAACTTTCCTCCAGGCTCTGATGCTATCCAGTTCTGTTTGGATGCCCCTCTAAAACTCACCACACACCTAATTTCAGTACAATTAACAAAACTTTCAAGCTCTTTTCATTTCTTGACTGGAGATAAGGACTGAAAATTAAGTCAATTAGGAGAGAAGACAGTGTTTACTAGAAGAAAAATGAGACCCACCACCACAAAAACTGATGTAACAGTTAGACTTTGGAAAATTCCCAGCCTTCCAGAGAAATCCATCATGGAAATATGAAGGATCAAATGCTTTTCATGGAAACACCTTGAAAACAAGCACTTCCTATCATTAAGACTGAAAAGGAGCTGGTGCAACAGGGTCTTTAATGTAAAAGTTAACAATGGAACTTACTAAGAGCTGACACAAACAATATACTACTGTGACTTTATAAAAATGTGGTTCCCTGTGAAGGCTACCGTTGAGAATGAACAAATTAAAGTCCTGTCTTTATTAAGCTCCTGGCTGATGGAGGGCCATTTCCCTTGGCCTTTCTCTACCCCTAAATTCCAAGAACAAATGAAAAATGAAAAAGCAGCAACTCTACACCCCCATGAAATTTTACCTAAGGAAAGGCTTTAATACTACTGAGAAAGTGTTGGATTTCTGTTTCTTTATGGCACATTTTGTCATCTTTTATAAAAACCCAGACAGGAATGCTCCTTTGTAATATTTTCCCAGTAAACAGTTTTTCTATATATAATACCCAAGACCACAAATCCTCAGAAATCACTGCAGTGCAACTTTCATTTACTTCTTATTCGTACAGGGGCGTTCACCCAAAGAACCTTTTTTTGCAGAGGATAATAGCAAAATAAGTATCTTCCAATGCCTAGAATGGGAGAGGAGGTTCTTCTTGCTCATCCCATCCTGTCACCACATCTGTGACAAGGTGTGCACCAAGTCACCTGCATTCTTGACAGGTGGACAGGACATGATTACACAGACGTGGCGCCTCCCTTGATTCTAGCCAGGTCACCCAGGTCTTTCTTGCCCTGTCTAAGAATCACAGTTGGCTTTGCGATGCTTGACAGATTGTTTGGCTGCCTGTGGAGACGAAGCTGAAATTCACTCCACTGTGCTGGGCCTGACCGGGTAACTGGAAGCTGTTGGGTGTTTTCTTCTGATTCAGCCTTTTTTTAGGAAGCTCTTGAGGGGTCCGATTCAGCCACTTGAGCTACAGTCAGCCACTATGGGAGGAAGATGTAAAGGGGAGGAGAGACACACCCGCACTTGAGGGCAGGTGTGATTCTCTTTAAGCACCCACAGGCCTCTGCCTGTGACTGTGGTACAGGCCTTGGCAAGGAACCAACCAAGTCTGCGGGAAAAGTAACGTCTGGAAGAATGTCTTGTCATGTTCTTTACTCTTTAATGGCTTGGTGAGCCTTTCGCCAGGGACAGCTTCTATTGTGAACACTCCGCTGGTTAAAAACCCCTGGCCACACTTTCTCTGAGATCCCTAGAGAGGGCTGGAGGAATATTCTGGAACAGTTATTTCAAAATGATACAGCAAAGGAAAGAAGAAGAAATACAGAATCTGGAATCTGGGGTTTGTGTGCAAGAAAGCTAATCACAGTGGGAAAAAAATAAAGTTCAAGTTGTCACTGCCCTGCCTCCTAAATAGCCTTGCTGCTTTTTGGCTGGGGGTTTCTTCATTCTCCTGCACTTTGTCTCTCAGACTATTTTGAACCTAGCCTCTAGCAGAAGACCCATCCTGCCATTTATTTTTCTATTTTTAATTAGAGGAACACAGTGTCATGAAAAATATTAACTTTCATCTCCAGACTTGAGAAAAGATTAGAATTCAGACCTCAATCAAAAAAATCTTCCTAAGTGCCGGCACTCATTCACGCTGGTTTTGTATCTAATGCACTTTTCATTCAATCTGAAGCTCAATGGGTATGAAACCCAATGAAGTGAACCAAGAGAAGGACGTCGTCCAGGCATGTTGAAGCACTTGTGGGTGATGTTCAGGCCTTTGTGTTCTGTGGCTCCTGTGAGAAGCCTCTGTCTCAGGCAAGCTCCAAACTGCCAACTCAACCAAGCAAATAATAATTATTCCTAATGGCAATAATAATTATGGAATGCAGTGGCCCCAATATAACACTGGTTGTCTGTGGCTTCAGGTGAGGAAGCCAAAGTTTCACACACTCTTTCTACAAAAATCTCTTTCTGTGACACGCGCACATGCACACACACACACACACACACACACACACACACGCACGCACGCACACACTTGCCAAATGGGATTTCAACATACTCACTCCTCTGGTTCTCCAAAGTGCCTGACTACAGAGCTGTGTTAAGTAAGTAGCAGTTATCCACACAGTGTGTGCATATGGTGGGGGGATTGGAACATACCTAGTAATTGACACCACACATCCGATCACACGCACACCTCTCATTTTCCTTTTAGTTATAAGTCTTTAACTTTCTCTGATTCCAGACTTTTTCATCAGATTTTTGTTTGAATGTACCTGGTCTGTAAAATTCTTCAGTCACCTCTAACAATATGAAGTTTAGTTGGATTATTTTAAATTAATTCTTTCGCTGTTTTAGAAAGTCTGTAATTTGGAATATGCATCTATAGGTTGCATTTTGTTTAGTTTTGGCATTAAAAATATACATGGACTCAACATGGGGCTTTGGAAAGACTTTAGAATTAGACTGGTTTCACTGAGTTTGCAGGTTCATCCAATGGGTTTTCATTCCGTAACCCAAACAATACTGGAATGGAATCCACTTCTACTCCATTTACCTTTTCCTTAATCTACCACTGTACTGCCTATCTCTTTAAATATGCAATTTGAGCATGACTTTTAAGAGAAAATGAGATGAAGTGACATGCTAAGCAGAGATCCCTGAGTCTGTCAAATGCTTAGCCTCCTGCCCCTATAGATTCTAAGAATGTCGTTGCTCATCTGACAAGTGTCCCGTGGCTCGGTGATTTGGGGATGGGTATTTGCTCTTCCAGGTTTCAGTGATCATTATGATTATTCAGGCAGAAAATGTTCATGTGTTCCATAGACTAAAAATAATATACTGGAGGTCAGCTGTAAAGTGCTGTGTGTTTGGCTTGTGAATGACCATCACTGGACCAAGATATGATGGGTATGTGGTTATTCAGGAAGTCATTTCTAGCATTTCAAAGATGTCTGGGGCCATCTGTTCTCTGCAAAGGTCTGTGACCCTGCAAAAGCAAACCAAGCACATTCCATCATGTCACTACCCAATGCTCACAAGGGTCCTATCATTTTACAGACTTTACTGGCCTAATCATCAGCCAAAATGCACTTTGCCAAAGGGGGGAAAACTATAAAACTCCAAATTCCTTTAAATGTGTCTGGTACCATTAAGAATGTTTATTACTCTACAGGAACTTTTAGTTGATATTTGCCAAAAGCACAACATACCTGGCAAATGGATTACTAGACTGCCTGCTATATGCGAATGTATGTGTTTTGTAGAATTCTTCTGCGACAATCTACGTCAGCCAAGTAGTGTTGCTGCAGGGTGCGAGCCATGGTAAGGAAACACACTTGTTCCTAAGAGCTTGCTTCAAAATTATTGGAAATTTGAGCTAGGAGAAGGCATTTATTAGACAACCTAGTTTCATTCTTTCTTTTTATATATAAGATGGAAAAGTCAGTCCCCCAGCAAGGTAAAGAAGCCTGTTCAAACTCCAGATCTCATGCATGGTACAGTCAGAGCCACCAGCCTTGGCTTTCCATCCCTAGAGCAATGATGTCGCACTGCCTCATGAAATAGGATTCCATCTGTATATAGCAGAATCTTAATATCAAGGATTCCCTTTACATTCAAAATTGGAGACTAAATTGGATGTTTATGTGTTAGTCTCATTCAATCAAAATGCTAATGGTGTTTATATAATCTTTAAATCCCCATTAGAAAGGATATGAAAGACGATTATGGAGAAAATTTATTTGGTGTAATACAAATGAAAAATACATAGTAGAGAGCCTGTGGAATGAGCTATCTTTTGAATCTCAAAGTATCTGATTACATGAATATATCATACACACAAAGGGCACCAGAGGCTATCTCTAAATTTCTAGATTAACAATTCTCTTTTAATTCAGAATCCATCAAACAGTTTGGACAAGAGTTATTTACATTTGATGAGATATATAGTATTATAGATTATGAAAGCTCTAAATATCTGAAATGTCCACTGGGACACTGCCCTGTTACTTGGACATGCTCAAACTTCAAAAAAGCCAAGTGTGCTTCCAGTTCCTAAGTACCAGCTCTGAGTTACCAGGTTCAAGTCAAGTTTCTCCTAATACACTCAGTTTGCACAGGGCACTAATCATTTCCCCATGTCAATACTCTTTTTGGTATTCTTCAATAAACAGTTATACTCAGTCATGGGACTCTCTCTAAACACCGCAAGCCATGTGAACCTGCTAGGTTTTCATTCTTGCTTCTGGATTTGTGAACAGGAAATACTGAGCCAATCTTGATGTAGAAACTATAACATATACAGAAAAGAGCAGGTAATTTTTGCAGTTTGCATTATAGGAGACTATATACTCTCAATCCCAAATATTCACTTATATGGTGCCTTATCCAAGGCTTACGCAGAGGAAGACACCAACCAGTGATATGAGATAAAGCTTCGCTTCAGGTCTTCCACAAAATAATTCCCCAAATAATAATAATTCCAGCATATAAGGCAGTAGACTGCATTTTCCCATAGGACTGTGTCTGGCAAAATCATCATCCAGATCTCTTGCGTTGGACTTCTTTTACACTGTTTACTATTTTAGGTGTTTTTCTAGTCAAGCCTCCAAAACTAAGCCACTGTTAGCAACGTGAGAATAAAAGAAAAATTTCCTGGTAAGATTACTTCAAGGGAGAAAACTATACCTGGTCATGCACGTCGCACTGAGCACCTGAAGAAGTTACTTTACTCAGCAGTTTATAACTTTAAATTAGTTGTGAGATTATCAACATTTTATTGCTGAAAACAACTTTGAGAATGTTCTAGTGGTACCTCCCAGTTTACAGGTAAGAAAAGTTAAACTTGGGCAAATTAAGTTTCTTGGGAACTGTGGGATAGTGTGTGGAGTAGGTGGTCCGGATTCGAGTTCTGGCTCTGGCCATTGTCACTATGACCGGGGGCAGGTCACTTAACCTCTGAACCTTACTTTACTCAACTGCAAAGTGGTTGTACTAATTCCCAGGTAACAGAATTATGCATGTTAAACTAGTAGAGATGTGCCTTGTAACCAACACTTGAAAAAGAGAAGAGGTTTCTGTTATTTACCTAAGAGTTAAGCCTAGAAGTCAAGTCTCTCTAACTTCATATGTTAGGACCCCTAACTTGTACTGCCTTTTACTGCCTTCTCTTCCCAAAACCTCTTCTGTCCTCACTCTCTGGGATAGGTGAACCTATCTAGGAGGTCAGATAATCTAGAGCTTCTGCCAGACTTGGCTCCTGAAGGAAAACAAACCAAAAGAGAGAATAAATTTGAGACAGAAAGAAGCAGGGAATGAGAATTTTGGAGCTGAGACTGACTCAATTAATTGGCTAACCCCTTTATATGTAGGTGAGGGAAACCAGGCCTGGGGAAGCTGAGCGCTTGGCCAAGGCTGGAAGCCTTTTAAATGGCAGAGCCTGAATGTCTAAAATCCGTGACCTCTGAACCCATAACAATGCTTTTCCTTGACTCCACTCTGACCTGACATGGTTTTGCTCCGAGCAAGCTCTTGTCTGCCAGGCATATCTTTTCAATATGCTGCACAAAAGAACAAGTGTCTAGATTTACTCTAAGCACAGAAAGGATGATCCCAGGCTAGCTGCTGTAGAAACAGTCCCTTACTAGTGCCTGTCTTTTCCAAAAATAGAAGACAGGAAATGCACACCAAGACACTTAGAGAGAAACTTCAGGAACTCTGAGATTCTGCCAGGTTCTGTGTGGAAGCTCCAGAAATGAAGTCTTCCTCCAAGAGGAGCTCATGGGCAAAGTCACCTGTCCCCTCAGGAACTGCGACAAATCTGGAAGCTGAACTGCATCTGGGCAGGGAATAGAGGTCTCCCTGCAACGAAGAAGCCAAATATAGAGCAACCAAATGTTGGAGACAGGGCCGTTCACTTTTCTGGGATGCTTTGGTTTTCTTACGCATGAGGGGATGAAATGTTTGACACTGTAACCAGATAGACTGAGCAATGGCTAACTCCTGTGCATAGAGGATTCTCCTAGTCTCAGGCATGCTCATGGGTCTCCCACGGCACTGGTATTGCCAAGTTCAGGAGCATGGGAAAATGTGCTTTTGAGTCCCATAGACTCATATTCAAAACTCTGTTTATGTCACTGGCTGGGTGATTTTGGACAAGTTATTTTCTTTCTTGGAGCAATAATATTGGGATAAATAAGAGCCACCTCTCTGAGCTATTGAAACATTACAGGAAATAACATGCAAAGCTAGCTCAGTGCCTGGCACATAATAGATAGTGAATACATATTAGCTTCCTTCCTCTTCTTCTGTGTCAGTATCAAGGTCCTTTCTAACAAAGGGCTTGAGCCATCACGGGGTTACCTCTGATTTTCTCTCCCAAGAAGAGTGGCCTTGCTGTGTTCCAGATGGGAAGCTGAGACAACACTAGGACACAATGCTTGCCTGAGGACTCACAGGCAAGAACCAGATTGGGAGATGAGAGCTGGGGTATTTTTCTGCCCCTTGGAATACCCAGCCATGTGCTCCCATGTTCTGGCTTTACCCCCTTCATCTGACCACAATACCATGTGGTGTTACAACTTTTGAATGTTAAGAAACATTATATTTCCTCAAGTATCAGTACTTAATGTTTCGTTCCACACATAAAACCCTGTGAGTGGAAGGCGGCTGGCCCCCTTGTCAGAGGTAATTTCTCAAGGCTCGGCATGGGATTTAACGGGAGCCATATGGTTAAGTCTGTCAACCCTCCCAGAAAGCATCCCCCGGAAGGGCCCTCGTAAATGTTCTTGGGGCTGTGAAAGATCCAGCAACTTTCCAATAATAAAGCTATGTTCATAGCTGTGATATTCAGCAAAACACAAAGCAGGAAATAATGGCTTCTGGTCTGCATTACTCAAAGGGGCTTCAAGTTGTCCTGGCTAAGGGCTGAGAACTAGTGACAAGCCGGGGACCTGCTGCCCTGCTGCCTCCAACAGGAAGGAGGCTGGCCTGAATGTCCCCCGCATGAGCCCATGGTAGATGGTGACAGTCTTACTCATGTTCCGTTTCATTCAAGGAGCTTTAGAAAATGCTTAAAAATGGATTCATACACGTATGCGTTGACAGGGCAAACACATTCGTAACCTGTAAGCTGCTTTGTTATTTAGGTCTTCTTTAAACCATGACCTTTGGCGATGTTATCATTTACCAACTCTACTGTTCTTTCTCCCACCCCCTGCAACAATGACAGAAACCCCTCAAATCTATTAACATTCCCATCTCGACGGAACACTGGGCAGGATTGTTAACTCATAGCAAAGGCACATGACTCTCCCCAATAGAAAAGGCAAGGTTGTTTCTGCCACCAACAAGTTTTGAGATGTAATCAGCTTTTCTTTTCATTGTCATTTTTCTTTGGTTGCTTGTTTTCCTTGGTTATATCCATTGAACTACATCTAATATTCTGCATGACACATAGTGCCTGGGATTGCAAAGACAAAAGGGATCAAAGGGCATGGAAAAGGTGAGAGGAGGTACAATTTATGGTGAGTCTTGGCACCTTTTTATCTTTACATAAAACAAGATTTCTTCTATGATATTTTATATACATTTCTTGCTAAGTTTTACATCTCTATTGCCTAGCTACAGCCCTATGCAAATAGGGTTTATAACCAAACGCGGAAGCTACACCTCATGTGGAGCTGTATGTTCCAAGATTAAAATTGGTGTAAAATTAGGGAGAGTATTTTTTATATAAATGTCTTCATATATGCATTCTGCCGAACATATTCCCAAGTTTCCTGATACAGCTGGCCAATCCATTCTCTTAACCAGAATGCTCCCCATTTGTATATCCTGATGTTAGATATTTGGCCAGCGCCTACAAAGAAGTAAAGGGTAAGAAAAAAGTGTGCAGAATAGTTTGGCAGTGTCTCCCATAACCTGTCAGGACTCTGTACTCATATCCATTGTAGAACTCCAAATTCCATATTATCTTCATTGCTCTCCTGAAGAATTACTGAGTGTCAATTATCTCCTATCACTTATCCCATAAGGAAGAATTGACTTAGTTAAGAAAGCTGGGATCTATTAAGATTATAGCCACCTACTCAACTGATTATTGACTCCTACAAAAATGTCTTAGAGGATAAGAAACTGAGAGACACACAGAGCGAGTGAACTTCCAAAAGCGCTACCTACTCATCCACCATTTTCCCATGCTTTGCTGACTTGATCCTGAATTAATGAGCCTGTTACATGATAGCTAATAAAATGACTAGAGGAGAGATACGGTTTGGATTCGGCCACATATTTGGTTCAAGGCAGAATCGATTTTATCTCTATTTAACACATGCTTGTTTTCTGTCTCACTTGTCTTCCCCACAGCTCCCTCTTTTTTCCATCTGGGAAACTTATCTCTGAAAATGCTACCATCCATCAGCCAAAGACACTCTTCCCGACAGAGCGTCTGCCCATTTGACTAAGCACAAGTAGTCACTAGTTTGGGGATGCCTCCCACTCTCCCTATAGCTCTGGGTTTTCTAGCCTGCTCAACCACACAAGAGCAATTTGAGATATTTATATTTACCTCTGGTTTCTATTGAGGTAATGGCACTACTTTCACAGAACTGGGCATCGGGTATGGTACGGGTCGCTATGCTGTGGAATGGAAGTTGCACATGTTGTTTGTCTAATGTTCCTTTGAACATTACTGCTTTGGATTTTTGCATTTGCACTAATTTTGGACTGGTTTGGCTCTGTGCCTGTTCCAAAAGCATGAAAATCAAATGCTTACAGGGATGCCTACCCTTTGTCCCCAAATCCCCGTGATAACTGGCACCACTCCCATTTTCAAGTCGATAGTTCTCTCAATACCTTCAAGCCTCGAAGCTTAAATTTTGCAGTGCGAGAAGAGGGAGGCAGAGATCGAGAACATGGGACTGTCTGCCAAGCACTGCTAGAAGGGAAGGGAAGAGGGGGAGCAGGAGCCAGGCGGGCCCCTCTCCCACAAAGTCTCAGCCGTGAACACACCCGCTGGCTGTAGCACAAGAGCGCTGTGCGTGGGCACAGGTGGGTCCCAGCCTTTCTGGCTGGATGCAGCTTAAGCGCTGAGCCTGAATGAAGACTTTCATTGCTGTTTGCTGTTTTTGTTGGCCAGTAGCCATGGCAAACATTTGCAGGTGGCTTGGCCAGATTTTGACACTTAAATATTTGAGGTTGTGATAAAAATCAGAATATTACTACAATATGGTTCTGTGCAGCCTCAAAAAAAAAAAAGTAGAAAAAAAAAGAAAAAAAGCTATCTGCAATTTCAAATGCTCATTTAAAGACACAGTCTCCAGAGGGAACTCATGTTTTCAAATAAGTACTCATTTCCTCTTTCCTGAGAGAAATAAAAGAGTCAACCATCCCCAAATGTACCACCTAGAGTTCCATACTGAATCTACTGGTGAGATGGGTTGGGTTATTTCTTGCTGAGTCTCCAGAATCATCCGGGCAAAGTTTTTGGATGGAGAAAAATGGAAATGACAAGATGTGTGGGTTTGAATCAACAGGGCAAACACACCAGGGAGGAATCTCAAGAAAAGAAATCGCCTCCATCAGGCCTGGCAATGAGATAGTGTCCTAAAAGTGACAATTATCTCCTAGGACACACCAGGAGTGACGCACAACACCCCAGGCTGGAGAACAAAGGGGAAGATGGAGTATGTCCAAAAGGCATCTATTTTAGAGAAACACCCACCTCCATCCAGGCATGGTGACACAGCCTACAAATGTAACCCAAATGTACAGTCCTGGGCCAGCTGGGTAAATTATTGACATAGTCGCACTCATCTTAAACTTTAGGGCTAGCCCTTAAAAGATTGTTTCATAAAGACCAGCTTTGTGCTAACAATGGCTGAATACTAAGGGCCTCCAAAAGGGTAGTTGGTAGGGGGATGCTGGGGGGAGGCAGGCAGGAGAACTCCAGGGGGGAAGGAATGCTGTAAAACTGCTAGTAAACTCTAGCACATTTTATGTTTTTTCCCCTTGAAAGAAAAATAAAATAATTATAATTAGCTGGCCTCACTGTGAATTGTCTGCTGAAAGCCAAGCCACTTGAGAGAAATCCCTGGAGATTTAGATGCTGTCTTTAATGAATCCACCCCACCCTCTTAGCATACTATGGGTTCTTGATTTAGATAATGGCAACATTTGCTCTCAAGGTCATTTGAGAAGAAAGGAAATCTTTAGCAGAGACGCTTGCCAACCTAGCATTGGCTTCTTTCAACAAAGTCAAGCATTCGAAGGACCAAGTTAATGTTCTGTTTCTTGAACAGAAAACCAAGCGCACCCACGGCAAACTCACAAGGTGGTCATTACTCATAACTCTCGTTTCTTAAGGTGGGTCTTTATGTGTCACAGCCCATGCTGGTAAGTTGAAAATGTGAGACAAGGTGCCCCTTCTGGAGCATCCTAGGGAGGAATAAGTGTTATTCCCTATAAGGAATAAGGAATAAGGAATAACATACGCCAGTGTTCCCTGAGGGTCTGGAATTCTTTTTTTTTTTTTTTTTTTTTTTTTGAGATGGAGTCTCGATCTGTCGCCAGGCTGGAATGCAGTGTCTCGATCTCAGCTCTCTGCAACCTCCGTCTCCTAGGTTTAAGCCGTTCTGCCTCAGCCTCAGGAGTAGCTGGGATTACAGGCACTTGCCACCACACCTGGCTAACTTTTGTATCTTTAGTAGAGATGGAGTTTCACCACATTGGCCAGGATGGTCTTGATCTCCTGACCTCGCGATCCACCCACCTTGACCTCCCAAAGTGCTGGGACTACAGGCATGAGCCACCGTATCCGGTCCAAGGATCTGGAATTCTTCTAACACCAAAAAACAAGAGGGGAAAGACATACTGACAAATTGTGGAGCAGCGTCTAATTTTTTAATGACCACATCCGATATTCGACTGAAAATTCAAACTGAATGCTGATGCACATGTCAAACACAGCAAGCGCCCCTTCTCACTTTAAAAAGAGAATTCTGGGAGCACAGAGCAGCCAGCTCTCTGCAGCCAGCAAGAGAACCTTATCACAGTTTTTTAGCTTAAAGTTATTACCTTTTCTTCCTAAGAACCCACGTGCTCTTAAATCTTTTATTTCATCTTTACTCTCGTGAGGTTGGAAAGAACAGTCACCATCCTCATTCTGGGGATGAGGAAGCTGGGCCAAAGTCTGTGTTTCTGAGAAGCTCCCTGGAAATGCCCCCACTGCGGATCCTCAGACCACACTCGCCATAGCGAGGGGCTAGAGCTAACGCAGGACACCCAGAAGTGAGAGCTCTTTCCATCACATGGCATGGGGCGTCGGGTTCAATAACAGGATCTTTCTACCAACTTTTCCTCATGCCTCAGTGGTGTCTACTTGCATAAATGAGAGGGAGGGGCTTTTTTTTTGCTTTGTCTACTCCAGGAATCAGTACAGACCAACATAGAGAAGGGGAGGGCTGATAAGGAGGTAGCAATGAGAAGGAGGAGCAGTAAAGAATGAGCAGAGGGCGGGACGACTGTGGAAATATGGTAGTCCCCATTATCCATAGTTTTGCTTTCTGCAATTTCAGTTAACCGTGGTCCAAAAATATTAAAAGGAAAATTCCAGAAATAAACAATTCACAAGTTTTAAGTTGCTCACCATTCTGAGTAGCATGATGAAACTTCATGCGTCCCAAGCCATCCCCTCAGGATGTGAATCATCCCCCTGTCCACCGTGTCCACGCTGTAGACACACCCCACCCAGCAGTCACTTAATAGCTATCTCAGTTATCAGACGGAAAAAGCATATTATACGCAGGGTTTGGTGCTATCCGCACTTTCAAGTATCCACTGGGCAGCTTTTATCTCTCATACACAAGGAGGGGTTGCTGTACACAGGAGACACAGCAGATGAGTGTGGCAGCTCCCAGGAAGGGAAGGGCACACTTGCTGGAGACAAGGCTGAGCTGGTAGAGCATTCCCTCCACCACGTCAAGCATTTGTTTGGCGCACTATACTCTGGTCTCCATAACAACCACGGGTTTTCCCACAGTCATCTTAAAGTTCACAAATCTTGTCCAAAGAAATGATGACACAGAATGATTTGCTCCTTACCCCACCCCTACCACCGAAAGTCCAGGGTCAAAACAGTTTCTACCAAGCGGAGACACCTCCCTTCTCCCATCAAGAACATGACTCTGCGCTCTAGCCAATATCACACCAGCCAAAAAACCAACCAATCTGGGCACCAGAAACCAGAAGAAAGTCCAGAAACATTTCCTGAGCTCCAGCCAGGACCCAGGGGCAGCCGAGGAGGGCTCCTTACCCGATCTGGCGGTTGGTGGAAGGTGCCTGAGTGATGACAGAGCTGGACTGGGGCGACGGCATGGCTTGCTGAATCACAACGCTGGTGTCGTGGTTGGGCAGCCGAGCGCTGCTAAGCTGGTGAGTTCCGGGCCCCGTCATGGCCCCACCAACTGCATTATGCATCGAGATATTCTGCCCAGAGAAGACACAGGGGAAAGGTCAGGAGGCGTCAATGTTTTTATTCTACTCTCAAGCTCTCAAAGGCCAAAACTGAGAATCTGGTCGTGTCAACTATGGAGAGAGTTATGGCTTCCGGCAAGCCATGGGCCCATTCATCTTGTTATAACGTACAGCTACAAAGAGATGAAAAATAACTACTCACCCTTAGCGTAAAGCACGTGAGAAAATGCCTTAAAGTTTCCTTATCACTCTGCTGCCACCCTGATGTGGGGTTTGCATCAGAGATGTTTAGTGCCTGCCTTCTCTGACTTGGAGGATCAACACCAGATTTGAAAATGATTTTTGTGGTAAGAGCATAATACTGTGATTTCATGAATAGTCATTCTGCATCTTGCTTTGCATGACAAGCACACTGTTTTTCTTTTTTTTTTTTTTTTAATTTGTACTCCTATAAGAGTGGCCAATCATATGTATTTTTTAAGAAAATGACTACCATTTCAAATCATAATCTCAGGACTCAGGACACAAGCTCAACAATCTGTGGAATGAGGATGGATGACGGGAATACATGACAAGGTGTCTGAGATCCAATGATCAGAGCAAGAGTTGACGCTTTCTGCTGCATTTTCATAAAATCCATCTCTCACAGTGCATGGAGTAATGGAAACACAGAACAATAATCAAGAGCCTAGTTACTTGTTCCCTGTCTTTTCCTCTGGAACATAGGATGTTTGTATTCGCAACTCTACCCTGTGGTGCCCGGACCATTGTAGACTCAGAAGATGTATATCAATAGCATTAATAAACCAGTGAAAGAACAAATGAAATGCCTGAGTCACTTACAGGGCCTAATATCATGTATTTATTTCCGATTACTTCAAATGAAGGCTTGTTTTAAATTCAAAAGTAAGTAAAATATGTAAGATAAAGCTGGTTTAAAAGATAGCTTTTCATATAAAAGAAAGTTACTGGGACAATCAGAGAAAATTCACACTGAGCAGAGAGGGCTGATCAACACATTGGGACTGAAAGGCGAGAAAGAAATTTAGAACCCAGTAAAGAAAGAGAAAGTGGCATACTGTTTACGTCTGTAATGCCAGCACTTTGAGAGGCTGAGATGGGAGGATGGCTTGAAAACAGGAGTTCAAGGCTGCAGTAAGCCAGGATCACACCTGTAACACTCCACATTCCAGCCTGAGGGACAGAGTAAGAATCTGTCTCTGAAAAAGAAAGAAAAAAGAAAAAAAAGAAAAGGAAA
>NW_016107360.1:12760998-12778462 GCF_001604975.1 Cebus imitator | reverse complement strand
TGGGGGAAAGGAAGGGGGAGGGGGGAGGGGAGGGAGAGAAAGAGAAAGTGCTTGGCCAAACAAAGTAAGAGCTAAGGGCAAGAAGTAAGTCTCTATAAATGGCAAGGTACAGCTCTTCAGCCTAGAAGGGTGCAGAAATTTAAGAGGTCTGTTGGACAATGGGTTGAAGATGGGAGGGGAAAAAAATGGAGTGTCACTAGCAATTTACGAAAGGAAAAATATGTATCTGTCTGCGCTTTGGTGTTAGCAAAACAAAAATAAATGTTACCCAGGAGAACTAGAAGTAGTCCTTTGAAGTTCTTCTGCAAAGAGAAGGATTTCCTGCACTATGTGTTAAATGATGGTGATAACATGTATGGTATTTGGGGTGGCTGTGTCCATCACATTGCACCTTTCCCAGGTTTCTGATTTCTAAATCCTGGCCACACAGTTTGCCAGGAGTCCAGATGGAAACTGGGCACCCGGCTTAGACTGTGAGCCTACTGTGTCATCAAGGGACCCCAAAGGCAGGAACAGACTTATATATACGCACAGGCCAAAGACTTCTCTTATACACTGGAAAGTTTTTCTGACATGGGAAATTACAGTGGTTAGGTAAAGTAAGATGAAAGGAAATGGTGATCTGCTTTGGTGGCAGTGCAGGGACATGCTTTACTTCTTTTTATAGGATCTAGAGATTTACAGAATTGGACTAAAAATGATAATGAAAATAAAGAAAATTGTGTTATTTCTTTTGAAAGTGAACCTTAACAAACTTATTTTTCTGAGTCTTAATGAGGTCAGAAACTTTAGGTATTACTTTGTACACTGTTAAGTTCAAAGACACTTAAAATTTCTCATCGTGTTCATAGTCACCTGCTCTGTCAGCAATGGTTCCAAGGCACAGAACCATTTTTGACTCCTCTTTCAGAATTACTTGCAGTGTGCTGTGTTACCAGAGGTTGCCACTGAGGCTATACAATTTAATTTTTAAGATCACAATCTTTAATTCACAAAAAAGAATCTAAACACATATGGACTCTCCTCAAATTATCCTGGATGTCTCTTTTCCATCACCCTCTTAGGCAGTCCCCAAGTTCTACAAGTTTAGCTAAGCGTCCTTCATCTCTTCCAGTCTTTCCATCCATCCTTTCACCAACCTACGCCCAGCTGCCGTCATCTTCTATCCTTGTCTAGACGATGATCTCCTAACTGGTCTCCTTCATGCATTCTAGATATTTCCTACCCTCATCCTAACCATGCTCTGTTCCAGCATAGGCCCTTGCCCTGCCTCCACCTTCAGACCTCAGAATCAATCACCACGTAGGCAAGCCTTTCCTGTCCACACCCTCCCATGTGATGGCACCATGTCCTTTTCCTTTACAGTACAATGGTTTACAATTGTTTTTGATTGCTTAATTGACAGCTGCTTCTCCCCTGGACTGTAAACCCCATGAGAGAAGGAAGTAAATTCCATTTTACTCCCCAGCATGACTCCATTGTCTAGCTTAGTGGCTGGTACATCCCAGTGCTCAATAACTAGTGAGTGAACGGGTGAACTATAACATTCATGGAATATTTCATACGATGAAGTATTACCTTTTTGTTCCCTGGTCAATTTTTGAGAGTGCTAATGTCCTGTCTGTTGACATTGTGATCTGCAAGTATGCAATAATGCAGTTTTAGATATTAAGCTACTTGTTAAGTTATGGTTCAATTATGGGCTAGGGAAATAGAGAGGCTCGGGATTATGAAGAACACCACAAGCCTTGTATATATATAATAAAAAGTAAAACCTTGTTAAAAATATTAAAGGGGTCATTGAAGGAAGACGCTGAGAATTGAGCTTCCAATCTTAGAGCACTTTGGCTCAAGTGCTGACGACCACCATTCTTTACATCCACCGTGGAAAAAGACAAGGAAAACTGACTTATGCTGCAGCACAAAGAACAGGTTTAATTCTTCAGAGTTAAAATATGTTAAATAAGAGAAAGAAGTAAACCCGTCCCCCCAAAAAAGCTTAAGAATCTTCTCTGAGAATCACTAAAATGAATACAAATCACTATCTAGGAATATAACGAACACTCACTCTCCTTTATCAACACTTTACTGGCATCCCTTCATCTCTGTGATCTCTACCAGAAATGGAAAAGGAAACTCTCCTATAATCTCTTCTCTACCCAATACATAAAATCTGCAAATTCTCCAGTCTTCTTCTTCCAGACCCGAAGAATAATTTCAATACATTTTGGAAAAATAAACAACCCAGCAAAAGCATTCTCATTTCACATTAAGGGAAGGTGATTTTTTTTTCTTTAAGCATTACCTAGTAACTCAAACATGAAATTACTTTCTGAGTTCACATTGTCCCAATTATGAGTTCAAAACCTGTCTTCATCGATAAAAGAATAGCATTTTACCTCTGGATAAATTAAATCTCCAATTTCAAAAACACAAAGAGTGACTCTATCTTGCAGAGTCATTTCTGACAGTACAGGTGGGTAGATGTGAAGCTGGTGAAACAATGTCACCAAACTAGTGGATGGAAGTCAACATGCAGGGAAGGGCCAGAGGTGTTCCTCAAAGCTCCGCCTTCGGCCTTTTCTTGTTCAACCTTTTTCATCAACAGCTTGGATAAAGATGTAAAAATCACGCTTGTCAAATCTGCAGTTGACACAAAGTTGGGAGGCACAGCTAACGTTCTGGACAGCAGAGTCAGGTTTTACTGGAGCCAACTGTGTGATCTGGTCTCCAAAAATGCTAACATAAATCTAGGTTGCTTTAGGAGAAGTGAAAGGTTCAGATCTAGAGAAGTAATTATTCCACTGTAGAGTACATTGGATTGACCACATGTGGCCACCACATTTTAAGGGGGAAATTGACAAATAAGTGTGAATGAAAGCAATGAAGCCATCTAAAATGTATCACAGGAAGAACAGAGAAGAATCAGAGAACATTCAGTCTGAAGAGGAGACTTAAAGGATCATGCTAACTGCTTTAAAATAGCTGCAAGATTACATATAACCTATGTTGTTCCAGAGGACATAATTTCTTTTTCTTTTTTTTTTTTTTTTTTTTTTGAGATGGTGTCTCGTTCTATTGCCCAGGCTGCAGTACAGTGGCACTGTGGTCTTGGCTCACTGCAACTTCCATCTCCTGGGTTCAAGTGATTCTCCTGACTCAACCTCCCGAGTAGCTGGGACTACAAGTGTGTGCCACCACGCCAGGCTGATTTTAGTAATTTTAGTATAGACAAGGTTTCACTATGTTGGCGAGCCTGGTCTTCAACTCCTGACCTTGTGATCTACCTGCCTTGCTTCCCAAAGTGCTGGGATGACAGGCCACTGTGCCTAGTCAGAGGGCATAATTTTAGTAATGGAATCATGATGATAAAAGTCAATAATAATTACAGTTTGGGTACCTCTATTGAAAAAGGCATGATGGTAGATGCTTTATAAACCATATCTCTAGTCTTTACAATGACCCTTAGAGGTAGGCATTACTGTCCTTATTTCAAGATGAGAAAAAGAGCAAAACTCCTCACCATCACCAATACCATGCCACTTACTTCTGGCCACTCTCACTTCTAATGGAGTGATACTTTCAAGGTACACATATGATGTTCCGTCAGAACAAATGTACTAATATGTAGAGATACCCAAAGACACCACAGCTGCCTGTAACATACTGATCTTCCTGGCACTGGAGTTAAGCCAGGATGAGTGGCCATTTGTCAGACATGTCACCAAAAGGATTTCTGCATCAGGAGGGAGATGGTACCAGATGACCTCCAAGGTCTTTTCTATTGCTAAGATTCTCTCATTTATGATACACTGTTCATGCTTTGGCTCAGATGTTTCCAAATGATTGGTAATGTGTAATAGCGTTGAAAATATACAGGCTTGGGAGTTAAGAGGTCTGTTCTAGTTCAGTTTGTCTACCCCTCCTTGTAACCATGTAACCTGGATGAATCATTCAACCTCGCTGGGCTCAGCAGCCTCATCATTAAAGGAGAGGGCTGGACCACATGGTCTTCATGATCTTTTCCAGCTCTGACACTCCACAGTCTTTTCCTATGTTACATTTTATGAGACACTAAATATCCAAACAGACTTTCTAGACTCTGATTCATGGACCTACAAATGTTGATTTTTCTCCATAACCATAAGCTTTTGTAGAAATGAGCCTTCCAAAAATTACAGCTTTCTGCCAAACCCCAAGGGATCACGGTTCAAGAAACGGATCTAACAAAAAGCACAATCTTCCAACCACCAAAGACGAAAGCTCCACTTTAAACAAAAGATCTTCACCGAAATTTCTCCCTCTTTGATTCACATTTCTCAGCGCGTCCTTTTGAGTTCTTCCTTTCCTCAAGTATCTTGGGATGCTTTGCTCTCCATTCATTATTGTTCTGAGACAAAAGGGTGTGAATGAAATGAGAAGCAGGGGAGTAATGAGTCTTGATTGCATACTCCTGAGCTTGAGGTAGAGTGGTAATTGTCTTTCTGCATGCATGGGCTTGGAATACAAAACGCAAAACAACAATCCCATCTACATAAACATTCATCCATGTTCTTAAAAATAACTGTAATTTCAGGGTGTGGTAATAAAGGATGAAGGGAATGGACCACAACTGAACGTGAAGGTTGAAGCATACAGGCAAAATGATGTTGATTCCTGTAAGGTCTCAGAATGTTATCTGCAAATCTATATTCCATCCAACTGCCACAGTGTGGAGACTTTATTGGCTTTTCCATAAAGAGCCAGGGTCATCTTAACTCGCATTTACAAGTTGCGTTGTGCAATCTTAGAGTTGTCTGCATCTTAATGATGCCTGGGCAGTTATGAAGACTTTCAGAAGTTCCCAGATGTAAACATCCCTGAACTGCATCCAAAAGATATGCAAGACATTCACAGAATAACAAAGGTTCTAACTCTCTAGAAGCTACTAAGCTTTCTGGACTTATAGAAAGGAGGCTACAGTGTCCTGGTTCCCCTGTTTGGCACTCTCAGGAGCTATCTATCAGGACAGGTATTTTTTGGATCTTACTAAGAGGACAGGCTGTCCCATGACCAAGGAAATAGTGAGGTATCAGAGGAGACATGGAGTGGGGAGAGCACCAGGGACCATGCAGGCCACCTCCTCTCCCTCCTAGATTCTCTGCAGCACAGTCACACAGGCCAAGGTGGATGACACGAGGTACGAAACATCTCAGGTCACCTCTTCAGAAGGGGGAGGAGACCACAGGGGCTATGGAAACTCTAGCCTTGATATACACATTGGAATTCTGCTTTTTCACTTAAAAAATGAGCCAGGCATGGTGGCACACACCTGTGGTCCCAGCTACCTGAGAGGCTGAGGCAGAAGGATTACTTGAGCCCAGGAGGCTGAGGCTGCAGCGAGCCGTGATTGCACCACTGCACTCCAGCCTGGGCGAAAGAGTGAGACCCTGTCTTAAAGTTCATTCATTCATTCATCCATTTTGCTTTTTTCAGTTTGCTACTTATCTCTGACAAATTCTAAGAGGTACCAGAGTATAAAAGAAAAACAGAACCACTAGAATGGGCCAGACCCAGGATCAAGTTTGCATCAGCTCCATAGTGTCTGGGGCACATAATTCAAGTTCTCTGAGCCATACCTTTCTCATCTTAAAAACGGAGATAATCATCTAAAGGACAGGATTAGCATCAGAATCATGTGAGATGACAGATGTCCCAGCACAGTGTCTGACAACAAAAATATACTTCTTTCCTTTTAGTAAAGTCCAGAACATGAGGCTCAAAGACAGCACGTACGGTCTGGTGGCTGCTCCCCATGACTGATGTTAATATTAATAATGGCTAACCCTGATACAGCATTACTGTATGTCAGAAAACTCATTTAACCCTTATCATCAGTCTAGAAGGTATGTATATGGTTACCAGCCCTATACAGATGAGGCATTAAGGCAAAGAGAGGTTAACTGACTTGGACAAAATCACATAGCCAATAAGGAGCAAAGCTCAGCTCCAGGCAGTTTGGCTTCAGACTCTTAACCAGGTTCATCACCACTAAGCCATACTGCTTCTATAAGTCTTGTACAAATTTGTGTGTGTGTGTGTGTGTGTGTGTGTGTGTGTGGAAAGTGACATGGCAAAAAATAAGATATGCCTGCTATTCTTACAATGGGCATTATAAATCAGTGATTAATTAATATTGGTATGTGATCTGAGAATTACACAATAGTAGATCTGGCATACCCCTAATTTGGATCAATGTCATCACCACCACCTTCACAGCTGGAAAAGCTTGGATATACACCATGAGTTCATTTCAAAATCTCTGATCCCTGACCCTTATCTAAAAGTCATGCTGCATGTGTAGGCAGCTTCCTTCTGACTTGAAGGAAGACGTTGCAGTAGGTAGAGAGGCGGCTTGCACACTGATACCATCATCAGTAGCCTCAGCCCCCTCACCCATTGCCAGAAGCAGACAACCCCCATACGGGAGGTTCTAGACTTGAGGTTGTAGGATTCTGAGCAGCAATATCTGCCCAGCTTGCTGAGGCTCCCGTCCAATCTCCAGAACTCTTTCATTCTTTCTAATACTGGGTTTGAGGCAATGGAGCCCTGAACCGTCCCTGTAAGTGTTTTATAGCTATTCATTTAATCCTGTAGTAAAATACTCAAGACAATAAATACCTTCTCAGGTGCCACCGCTGACTGTGAGAAACAGTTTCCAGGTGTCTCTCAAAGAAAGATTCTGATCCGTCCTTGTCAGTTTCTTAATGCCTGGGACTCTCCATGTTTCTATTCTCATCTCCCACATTACTATCTTGGTTGTCTTTGCTAAATATAATCATATGGGTTAAAAGGAGTTAAATGGCTCTACTTTATTCAGGTTACCGTAATTAAGATGGAGCAAATTTCTGTGACTGATGTATCCACCAAGCTCCTGAGCATCAGAAACTAGTCTCATGCCATTAAAAATGACATAACTGGCCTGGCTGGTGGCTTACGCCTGTAATCCCAGCACTTTGGGAGGCCAGGGCGGGCAGAGCACCTGAGGTCAGGAGTTCTAGACCAGCCTGGCCAACATGGTGAAACTCTGTCTCTACTAAAAAATACAAAAAGTAGCCGGGTGTGGTGGTGGGTGCCTGTAGTCCCAGCTACTCAGGAGGCTGAGGCAGGGAGAATTGCTTGAACCTGGGAGGCGAAGGTTGCAGTGAGCCGAAATCACACCATAGCACTCCAGCCTGGGCAACACAGTGAGACTTCAACTCAAAAAAAAAAAAAAAAAAAAAGAAAAAAGAAAAGAAACAAAAGACAACATAACTGCACTCACGTTCTTAGAGCAGAAAACATGCTGTGTGAAAATAATCAGTGCCTGCCTCCAAGTGGTGTGCTTAGTAGATAGCAATGGATTCAATTATTCTGCAAATAAATGAATGATGTGTGATCTTGGGCAAGCTTATGGCTTCCCTGTACTTCAGTTTTCTCAATTGTTAAATAGAGACAACTCTATCTGATACAGTTTTTGTAAAGATTAAATTAGGTAATACAAGCATAATGTTTAACACAATGTTGGACCCATTAACTGTCCAATAAATGTTAGCAACCATTATTCTAATTATCTTTATTCTCATCATCATTACTATCAATGCTTATAGCAGATCTCTACCAGGTAGTATCAGCTAACCACTCCTTGGCCCTCCACCTTAACCCACACACATTGCTTTTAAAGATCTTAGAAACACTGGCATATATATTATTTTTAAGGTCAGTTTTCCTTCTAGCTATCAACTCTTTGATGATGAGGACAGGGTCTGATTTGCTATGATTGTACTCAGGGCCTAATACAATACCCAACACATAGATGTCTGCTGAGTGAATATATAGAACAGTACAATGGGCACTGTGGAATGAGAGAAAAGAAAATGTCAGCACTCTTCTTACTACAGTGAGCCTCCAAATTAGAGGGAATGTGAAAAGTAAGGAAGGAAAGGGATGAAAAAAACATCAGTCTGAAAAATACCTTCACACACACACACACACACACACACACACACACACACACACACACACTTTCTGTGCTTTCTGTGGAAGCACAGAAAGACGTGTTGCCGAGAGCCGATTATACCACATTCTGAATGGCCAAGGGCTCGTCAGCAGGTCTGTGTTTTCACCTAAACTCCATCAGTAAACACATGATCTTGCTTAACTTCTCCAGTCTGTCGATTTTGTCTTCATGATTCCCACATCTGCCTTACCTTTTCTTTGCCATCCCACTGGCTTTAGAGGTCTATCACCTCCTGTCCTGATTGTACAATTGTTTCCTATTGATATAGGAGCCTGGCTCCTGGCTTCCAATCCTTTTGGTCCCTCCCAGAACACTCCTGATCCTGTTCTCCAATTAATTGATGTAATTCAGCACTTTCCTAATGCCACTCCCCAGCTCTGAAACCTGCTATAGCTCCCCATTATCATCAATCAAAGCTCACACTTAGCGACGCCTTCAAGACCTTATACTTCCACCCTCATCTCCTACCACTATCCCCTGTGCAAAACTCCACCCACACTGGTCTATTCATTATACAACTCGTGACTTCAAATTTTCACCTTCATACTTTTGCCTGTACATGCCCCAAGCCTAGAATTTCCTCTCCTTCTCTCTGCCTAGCTAAATCCTATCCTCTAAGCAATAAATTTATTGATTGGTTGATGACATTTTCTCAAGTACAAAATGAGGATAGTGTACCCTTCTTCCTTTGACCTGCAAAGTAAAGATACAGCGATGGTTTGAAAAGAGCTTTAGTGACATACATATTATCTTACAACCCTGCTGTTCTCTTCTCTGACATCCTCGCATCGTTAGAATGATTTCCTTCCTCTCTCCTTTTCAGGTTCATCTTAAATATCACCTCCCTAACTAAAGGTATCCCACCTGTTTTCTTCTACTTCAGCACCCCAATCCTTTCATCTATTGTGTGTTTCAAAATGTGCAATTGTTATTACCACTATTTCCAGTTCACTATGCAATAAATTCCAGGAAGAAAGGAACATAGCCTCTCTTGTTTTCTCTTCTATTGCTAGCACCTAGCTCAGTGCCTGGCACAGAACTAAACGACTACTGGTTAGATAAATGAACTGTGATTTTTGAGGTGTTGAAATGTGTCTAAAGAACAACTGATACACAATTTCCTCTTGTCTAAGTCAGGCACGCAGTCATCTTAAGCCTGAGATCCTAATATAAAAATATAATATTGGCCGCACGGTGGCCCACACCTGTAATCCTAGCAATTTGGGAGGCTGAGGTGGGTGGATTACCTGAGCTCAGAAGTTTGCAACCACCCTGGGCAACATGGTGAAACCCCATCACTACTAAAATACAAAAAAAATTAGCTGGGTATGTTGGCATGCACCTATAGTCCCAGCTACTCAGGAGGCTGAGGCAGGAGAATTACTTGAACTAGGGAGGCAGAGGATGCAGTGAGCCGAGATCATGCCACTGCCCTCCAGCATGGGTGACACAGTGAGACCTCATCTCAAAAAAAAAAAGTTTCCTTATTTGAGTCATCCTAAGTCGTATCAATATGCAGAGGCCAGTATGCAGCTTAACAGTCTCCTCAATGTGCCATGTGTCTTGTCAACCACAGCCAGTGATGGGCGTGAGGGCCCTTCCAAGTGAATGGAAAACCTACAGGAAAAAGCAAAGTGACTAGAAACAAGGGAGGAAAGCGGTCCCGAGGCAGGTGTGGGGAAGATAAACAGACAGCAACAATGACCTTGCTAAGTCCTCACACCTGCGCAGTGTAGGAGAGGAAAGGTATTTAAAATCACGAAAGGGGCACGGAGCATGCAGAGAAATGCTGAGCATTTGCACACTGAGAATCTAGTCTGGCAGTGCAAGAGGCAAATGGCCCATTATAGAATTACTAAACAAACGTCTCTCCCTTCCTTACCAGAAATTTGCAGCGTTACTAAAAATAAGGCACGTATAAAACTACCACAAGGATGCTGAAGGGTCTATTTCTTCAGCATTTCAAAGAGACTCCAACGCATACCTACCTAATGACCAGAAGTATAAATGTAGCACTCTCTGGAAAGCTGCTAATGATATATTACAGATCTGAGAAGAGACCCGCCTTTGCCTTTCCCTTGCCCAAGCCCCCCTTTCTCGGCTCCTGTTCTCTCCTGGCCAAAAGAGCTAGAGGGTAGGGCTGGCTAAGATGAAATTGCTTGGAAACTCCCTTGCCTGGAGCACTGGTTGGGCACCTGCATTCTGGAATAGTTGGCAAATTATACTCTTAACATAAAATAGAAATGCTATCTTCAGTGGAAGGAAAATGTGCTACAAGCTAGACTTCCTCCTCCAGAACAATAGAGAAAAGAGGTGCTTGCTGCTTCATTTCACTTCTGGTAGAACCTGTCAGGTATCTCTTCATGAATGGCCTTGCATTGTAAATTGTCTAGTACTTGCACATGTAAGTTGCTGCTGTGCTGTTCTAAGGATCAGTATTAATTTAGCCGCCTATTTCTACCTGAGAAGTGGTTGTTTTACTGGCGAATGAGTACCTTTGAATCACCATTGCTTCCAACCAAACTTAATCATCTTTACCAGTATTTCTTTTTTCTTAAAGCAAAAACCAAATGAAGCAATCCAACAGAGAAACTTCAAGAGAGGCCTAGTCTGTCTTATTTGATGACATCTGAATTTAAAGAGATGGTATTTTTCTCTTGATCACAGCAAACGAATAGCATTTGTTATGTGACACAGGGGATACACTGGCCACGACTGGGCATGACAGTGCCCAAAGAAGCTTCTGGAAATCCTGTCTGAATATTAAGAAAGCAAACTTCATCAATTTCTCCCAGCACAACTTGGGTTCTCTGGATCCTTAGGGGTTACTAGCGCAATAGGAGTCACTGAGATAGTTTCCACTTTTACAGTTCCTGCAAGATACTCCAGAGACCCGCATGCTATCGCCCCTTACCACTGTGATTTCATTTCCTGCCACCCTACTTCGTCACTCTGGTACTGCTGCAGACTCATGAGGACCTCCTCGATATTCTGCAAATACATGGGAGTCTTGGCACCACCAGCTCTTCTCCTAAACTGGAAGGCTTCTTCCCACGTATTCCTAGTTCCTTCCCTCACCTCTTCCAAGTGTTTCCTTAAATGTTACCTTCCAATGAGGCTCACATATGAGGCCTGGCCACTTGATCAGAAATTACAGCTCTGTCTCCTTGAAACCATTTTCCCCTTTACTTAGTCCCTTACTTAATCTAACCTTTCCCATTCCTGACATCCTCCCTTACTTACTCTAATCGAGAAGCGCCAGACCATTTCTGATCCTATTCTTCAAATAAGAATTCAAAAACAAACAATAAACAGAAAACCTAATAGTTCTATTTTTTCCTTAGTCATCAACGATCTCTCCTATGAGTTCTTTCTCTGGGATCTTGTATCTTTAAAATACTTCTTTAAAAGTCATAAATTCATTTTCCCGTGCAATCCCCTGACTTGTGAAGCTATCCCATTCCTTAATTTCTAAAATTTCATTTCAAATTCATTGGACCATGAGACTCCACTGTTTCTCAGTATTGCTAAAATGGCAGTCAAACAGAAAGAAGGTGACGCTTTAGTCTGAGAACACTGCATACAAACGCACAAATTCAATTAGAGAGTTTCACTACTTTAACATCTGGGGTCCTAGTAGGAAACAGCTAGTACCTTCAAACTGGGTAATGTGAGGAGCACTTAATAAAGAGACTTTTTGCAAAGGTAGGAACAGATTGTAGGAAAGCTGCGGACAGTGTAACACCCTGGGGCCAGTTTCAGCAGGTAGCTGTTGGCATCCCTAGGCCTACAAGAGTAAGAGAAGAGGTTACCAGCACTCAGGAGAGAGGAAGCTGGGGAAAAGTCAGCAAGACCAGAGGAGAAGAGAGAACCATGTGGGGAGAAGGCGCCTGGCCAGACCTATGGCTCCTGGTCCAAGAAAGCAGCCAACCGAAGGAGCTAGGAGAATAGGTGCCCAGTCTCTCCCTGCTTCCTTCCCGGAGCCTGCAGTGATGCCTCCATGGCCATAGACCCAAACCGAATAGGAAAACATCAGTTAAAGGTGCTTATTCAGATGATGTATATGAGTCAGACTTCCAGGGCAAGAACAGAGTCCAAAAGAGAGAGAATGGGCTTGGATGGCCAACCAGAAAATACCCAAAATAATTACATGTTCATTAAACTTCTATTGTTTTTTTCTTTTTGAGATGAAGTCTTGTACTGTCGCCAGGCTGGAGTGCAGTGGCATGATCTCAGCTCACTGCAACCTCTGCCTCCCCAGTTCAAGCAATTTCTCTGCCTCAGACTCCTGAGTAGCTGGGACTACAGGCGTGCACCACCACACCCAGTTTGTATTCTTAGTAGAGATGGGGTTTTACCATGTTGTCCAGGATGGTCTTGATCTCCTGACCTCATGATCCACCCACTTTGGCCTCCCAAAATGCTGGGATTACACGCATGAGCCACTGTGCCCGAACTGGGTTATTTTTATTTTATCACCAATATATCCATCATACACATTCATTAGAGAAAATTTATACGAGAAAAAATAAGTCTGAAGGGGGGAAAAATCAGCTCTCATCCTAATACACAGAAAAATAAACTAGCTCTACATTGACCCATGCACCTAAAAAATCATGATTGGGCTGAGAAAAACAATAGCAACAAAGCCAAGACGCACCCATCCCATGGTGTGCCCAAGTAACCTGGCTCCACCCGGCAAAGATGAGCTCGGGCAAGCATGGCTCCTCTGAACCCAGTTATACGCCCTGAAAACCAGGTCTCACTTAAAGACCACAGCTTCCTATCTGTCTACATTCCTCCCAGTGAGACAATCAGGCTTGGAATAAGAACAGCTTTATATGTGGGAGACACAGGAGGTAGAATTTGGCACCTGGTGTTTATGTACCATAAAGCCATTACCATGCCAAGCTCAACTCTACTTTCCGCCAAAACTACTGAGCAGGAGAAAGTGGGAACATCTAGAAGCTGCATTTCTCTAGCTAAGACAGCCAGGATGTATGAGTTGACTCACTAAGCAGAAGCACTAAGGTCAGTGACATCCATATTTTTATTAAGGCGCTCTCCCTGGCCGCCTCTCACTCCTGTGTGATAGGACGCTAAGTCTGCAAGTCCCTGGCCTTTGGCAACTGGAACATTCTATAATATTCCATTTTAAATTCATTTTCATTCTATTGTGCTCTACTGATAACTTCAATATGGAATAAATTTGCTGATTATTTGATACACTAAGAAATAATATTTCTAAATCTCAACTCTAGATGAGATCTCAGGGGAATCAGGGATTCACATAAGAACCACATCCATATTGCTGGAGCTTTCAGGAAGTGAGTCCCTGGACAAAAGGCTTTGTAACTTTCCCTTTGTGCTGATGCTCATGATCTTATGCTAATGATACTTATGTGTTAGTCTTTTTTTTAATTTTGCTCCAGGATTTGTTTTTAAATATTTAAGTGTTGTCCATTTACTTATAAAGAAATCTGATGATAGCCCTATATGTAAAGAAATATGTTTTTCAGGTGTCTTTTCACACCTGTATAGTTTGCTAGTCACTTTACAAAATAGTTTTCAAACCCTATACATGGATTTACAAATTTAAATCTGCCCTAAAAAATCAAATAGGATCTCAGTACAAAAAGCCTTTTTAAAGGTTTATAACCATTGGTAAAAGGTATGGTCAGGGCCAGGCTCAGTGGCTCACACCTGTAATCCCAGCACTTTGGAAGGCCAAGGTGGGTAGATCACAACAAGGTCAGGAGATCAAGACCATTGTGGTCAACATGGTGAAACCTCATCCCTACTAAAAATGCAAAAATTAGTTGAGTGTGGTGGTGTGTGCCTGTAATCCCAGCTACTTGGGAGGCTAAGGCAGGAGAATCGCTTGAACCTGGGAGGCAGAGGTTGCAGTGAGCCCAGATCATGCCACTGCACTCCAGCCTGGTGACAGAGCTAAACTCTATCTCAAAACAAAACAAAACAAAACAAAAGGTATGGTCAGAGCAAAAAACCCATGAAGTACTTGACTTTCTTGTATTGTCTTCACCATGGTGAAGTGGCTTTGCCTACAAGTCAGTTATGCATTTGTACCTAGTACTGATTTCTCCGGGTAACCAAGTACTAATCTCACATCTTCTGGCACAAGAAGAGAGGACAGTTGCCACTCTTCATGAATGTCTTGTCTTGTACGTTGCTCCATTTATTCTAACATCCTTGCACACCACCATATTTGATAAAGGTTGAGGTATGCCCATATGGGGGAAGCTTTTTATTTACACATTCACACACATAATATAGCTTACAGATCTATGACAACGGGAAGACCTCTAGTGCACTAAATCCTAGCACCAGCTGAACAACACTCCAGCGGAGGCAGAAGAGACGGAAGGAACACTGAGCCAGGGTGGGGAGCTCATGGTCTTTTATCTTAATTTTGTGACATGATCCAATTATATCTATTCAACGGTGCCCTCTAATTACTAGTGGAGATGAATAATGAAAGATTCTCCTTGTATGCAAGCTCTCCCCAAGTCTGCTTTCCTCCTTGGCTGGCTCATGGGAACATTCTAGATTCACATATAAAGCATACCTAGAGCTTGTGGCATGCTCAGCCAAATAAAGGGTCACTTAAAAATCTGGAAAAGCCCTCTGGGCCTCCAACAAGAGGCCATGGCCCAGAGCCGACCTTGTGAATAGCAGGGTGGAATGGAAATGGACCTTGTTCTGACTCCAGGCACAGTGTCTATAACCAAACAGGTGCTTCCCAGTAGAGTTACACTTTTAATATGCAAGATTTGATAGCTAGGTTTCGGTGGTATTTTAGGAAAATAAAAAGAAACAAGAAAAAAGCAGATCCATGGAAGTGAAAATAATTATTAACACAGAGGAAGCAAAGGCAGTGAAAAGGAGGGGAGAAGGGTCCATCACAACAGAAACAGAAACAGGAGATGGAGAAACCCAAAACAGAGGTCTGGCTTAGATGCAGGCTAGGAGACAGGCAGGAAGAAATCCCACTTATGAGGTGAAGATGTTTTTAATGAACTTGTAAGTACCTGCACACAGAACTTCAGAGTTGAAATATGCCATAGAGAGCCTTGAATCCAACTCCCTGATTTGACAGAAAAGAAGGGAGAGGCCAAAGGGATGATATGACCAGACCAGTGGCCCACATCTACATGGAGCAGGATTAGAATCTAGATCGTTTGACTACTAATTCACTGCTTTGTTTCCTACGATGGGTGATTTTAGAGAGTGTCATTTCTGCAAAGGGGAAGGAGTGACTGTATTTCATGTTTACATTTGGATCTCCATACACTCAATCAGTAAGGTAATTATTTCCACTTTTGGGAAGAGAAAAGCCCAGGGGTCCACTTAAAGCAGGCAGGAGTGACAGTCAAGTTCAGCAGACACCCATCTGCTAGATATCAGTCTTGGGGACTGAAGGGAAAGGAATGCTCTTTGATGGATACACCAAACTTAGGATCCTGTCAACCTCCCATCAGCCAAGGAATCACTGATCACAGAAGCCTGAGGACACATTATGCTGAAAAGACATTCCAAGCGCCCCCAAAATATAGCCCAGTTACAAGGCTGAGTCTTGGTTGGTCACTTGAGGGATTTTCCCAAAAACAAACGAGAATAAAAACCAGCCAACAAAATCCAGCAAAGAATCACTTTCGTTCTGACAGTTTTGCCTCATACTAAAAGTGCCCAGCATGATTAGGACCATTTCCTCTGTGCACACTGGGATCATACTCTGATAAAAAGCTTAAACTTTAGTGTGGCTGCAGGGACAGGAAAACAGGACTGCCTCTACGGTTTCATATGCAGATGGTGTCACCCTTAATGCTGAAATCATAAACTATATATTTTTACCCCCTCCAAGCTGCCTATTGTGTGCTTATAAACAGGAACCTGGCAGCATGTCAGGGGTGCAATTGATTTCCTTTCCCAAATAAAATTTTAAAAAGCAAATAAACAAGGTTATGTTGGCTAATGAAACATTACATGCCAGGCTGGGGAGAATTCTTTTAAAATGTATTTTCTTGAGCAAAAGCAACACAAAGCATCCATGAAAGGCTCTTTCATAAACAACGTGTTTACACAAAAATGCATTACTTGAAAGACAGGAAAAGCCATGGTGCATCTCCCGTGATATATTTGGATTGTGTTTTATAAAAATCAATTGGGGGTGGGTAGAAAGTAGTGAGTCCCTGCAGTGCTGGAAAATTTAGAAATTAACTGGAGCTGCTTAGAAGTAGGATGAAGTTGCTCTTGTTTAGAAAATGTTAGGATCTTAGTGTTTTTATAATTTATCATCAAGACCTAAGTAGCCCACCTTCAAGGAATGTCACTGGCATGAAGAAAGCTGTGAGAGAAAAATGAATTGCACCCACCATGCTCAGTGACCTGAATGGCCAGTCTGGTTGACTGTCATCAGTGGAAACACCTCCCGGAGAGTGGCCTATTTCCCAACGGAGGTGCCGAGACCAGCTGGAAGCAGCTCTAGTCATCTACTGCGTAAGAAGCGTCTCCAGGATTGTGCCTACCTCGTACTTCACCGCACATCATTCATTTTAACCTTGTCCTGGAACAAAAGCCATCCCTAGCGGACTGTGACCCCTCAGATCAAATTATCCTGCACCATCTCCTTCCTTCTCCGTCTTCCCATCTTTCAAATACCTTTCTGCCAGTGAAGCCAGGTAGCATGAACCCTGATGGCACTCTAATGAGTAAAGTCACAAGACAACACGACATGCAGCTGAAATATGTCATTAAAGAGGGTCAAGGGGAAGGCTCAAGACTGCCCAGGAGACATATGAGTTGCTGTCTGCCAACGGCCATTTACGAGCAGGGGCATTTTGCTTGTTGTTTTGAGGCCCTGTGAGGTACGCTTCTCTCACAGTGACTGTCCCTCCTCAGGGGATGGGCATGGTGTACCAGAGACCAGGCACAGTGGAGGAAAGTCTCCATCATCTCAGGATGGCCCCAATAATAACAAAACGAGATGAACCTGCACAGGAACTTCCATTCAGGCTTCAAGTGTAACTGAGCTAACTAGTTAGAAATGAATTGGTGGCTCGCTCACATCTGTAATCCCAGCACTTTGGGAAACCGAGGCAGGCAGATCGCTTGAGCTCAGGAATTCGAGACCTGCTGGGCAAGATGGCAAAACCCCGTCTCTGCAAAATCTACAAAAATTAGCTGGGTGTGGTGGCAAGTGCCTGTAATCCCAACTCGGGAGTCTGAGGCAGAAGAATCACCTGAATCAACAGGCAGAGGTTGCAGTGAGCCGAGATCGTGCCATTGCACTCCAGCCTGGGAGACAGAGTGAGAGGAAAGACAGAAGAGAAGAGAGAGAGAGAGGAGACAAAGGAGAGAGAGGAGAAGAGAGAGAGGAGAGAGGGGGGAGACAGAGAGAGAGAGGAG
>NW_016107360.1:12732910-12760775 GCF_001604975.1 Cebus imitator | reverse complement strand
CACTTTTAAAATATAAGGTAAACACTGTCAGGCTGATGCCTGCAGTGATTAATGGGGTAACATTTGTAACATGCTAAGAGCTTTCCAAAGCTCAAATGCAAATGCTTTAGACCAAATACTCTGGATAATAGTTAAAACACAAAAAGGGTTAGTCACCAGTTGGCTGAGAATATGAACCCGGGAAGGAATTACAGAGGGGAGGTGTGTTTTGTGAAAGGATTTGCTGAGGGGTGGGTGGACATCAGAGAAAAGGAAAAAGAAGGGGAAGGGAGCTTGGGGACTTGCAAAATCTGAAACATGAACTATTCTGTTTCCAAAAGAAGCCATTAGCTTTTAAAACGCTGCACCGTTTTCAACAGCACCAAAGGTAATCTAACTACAGAAAATCTTTCTCTAGACACATAATCCTACAGGGTTTAATCCAATGTATGTGTGAGAGGAGATTATACTATTTTGTTTTCCTATCCCGAGAAGCTGACAGTTGAGTCTGTGGGACAGGCCATGTACAGGGGCTGGGCACTGCTAACCACCAACTTCGCTTGCCCCATTTTCTGTGGAAAGGGAGGAGCCGAATTAATCATTGGCAAATTTGATAACAGATGTGTTTCTCAGCAAATCCACATCAAGCATTCTGCAAGTAATTACCCCCTAAAGCTTGTTGTGTTCCTATGTGCATTTGGCATCAACTGGAGCCTTCAGCGAGCTTTGTTTTTATCTGACTTGAAGCTGAAGCCTCGGGGTGATACTCCAAGTGCTGCTTTAGATTATAAAGTCTTAACGGCCCCTGTCTTTAGGGCACTGTGTTTATTGATGCTATGTAAGCAATTTACAGTCCCTTAATAGCACATTCACCACAATGTTACAGTGTTTAACTTGTTAAATTATATTTAGAGCTTCAGGGAAAATTACCTCATTGGCTTCACTAGCATGGGTTATTGATAGCACACAGGACTTAGGCAACATCCACCTGACTGGGCACAGCCCAAGAAGATTTTACAGGCTGGAGGCGGAGGAGGTGAGGAAGGAAGGGACAGATGAGAGAGATGAGGGGGAAAGAAGTCAGGGAAGAGAGAGGAGGCTCAGGAGAGCTCGACGACGTCTTATCGAGTCACTTTTAAACTGTAAAGTAAAGGAATTGGCAATGGTGGCCATTTTGATTGCAACTTCTGTTTCAGCCCCTCCACAGCCAGGCACTGCTCCGCTCTCAACCTCCCGGTCCCTTAGAAGAACATCCTGCATCTGGGGGTCTGGGAAACAGCACTGACCCCTAGCTGCTATAACCACCCAACCAATAGGCTTAGTGTTTCGTGTTTAGCTCTTCAGGGATAAAATATTCCAAGGGAAACTATGGAAACGTGAATAAGATGAACAAGGAGACAGAGGAGGAGGAAGAGAAGGAAAAGAACAGCAGGAGGGAGAAGAGGAGGAGGAGAAGAGGAGGAGGAAGAGAAAGAGGAGGAAGAAAAGGAGGAAAAGGAGAAAGAGGAGGAAGGAGAAGCAGCAAAATCTTTGTCAGACTGAAAAGAGCAATAAAGCAAGGATAAAATATCTTTGAGCCTGAAGCTTAGTGATGTCATGAGGCTTCTTCAGAAAAGCAGCCAAAGGCCAAGGTATTAAAATGCACTGAAGAGGCTAGAAAACAGGCATGTGAAACCAACCAAGTGGCTGATGGGCTCTGGGGTCTTAGTTCATGTGACATCTGCGGGCTCACAAATGGCTAAGGGTTTCAAGCAAACCATCAGCAATGACAAGTTTTACAGTGCGTAACCTCTAAGGAAAACAGCATCCTTTTCCCCCCTTATGTAAGTTCTGTACTAGGTTTCTCAAACTCAGGATACTTGATAAAAAAAAAAAAAAAAAAAAAAAAAAAAAAAAAAAAAAAAAAAAAAAAAAAAAACCAGGCATCCAATGAAATAAACAACATCGCTCACCAGGCCATTTTGGCCAACATGATTACAGACAAGGAATGAGAGAAGGAAACAGCAGGCTGTGTGCATGTCAAAAGGTAGAAAATTAGAAGAGGGAAAAATGCTATTCTGAACATAAACATGTAGCTTCCTGAGGAAGTGAAGAACATCAAAGCGTGTAGCTACTAAATATCAGAATGGGATTCCTAAGAGAAATTCCGGTCTTAAGTACAAATCAGAAATTCCCATTCTTTGTAAATTTGACAGAATTGAATGTGAGACCTAAACTTACATGTTTAGCATATAGGGTTGCAGTTTCCAAACTGTGTGCCCCAGGATGCAGTACTGAACTCACAGGGAGGCCACAGGATCTATTACATTTTGAAGAATACACAGCAATATTTGACATCTGTTGGATACTGAGAAAACTCCAGATTATCGGTATTTCAACATTAGATCATACTTATATGCCTTTAGATTATTTCACAGCTTCACAAAGCTGAATTTTGGTGATTGCTGTGATCAAAAGCCAGTATCATGCAAATAAGCGTGGAACGGACATGAGAGTGGTGTCAATGGATTCTAAGACTTGAGAAGTTGTGCAGAGCCCAACAGGTACACGTATTCCATTAGGAAGTAATTATGGTTATTTAAGAATGAAATAAGACAATTCCTTTGTGTGTGTGTGTATTATTTATTCCAAATATCTACAGAGATGCTTGTATGCTTATTAGGTAGTTTTGACCTAACTACATAATAAGCAGAATCGTATGATATTTCTTTTAGGCATGCCAGAAGGAAAGTTATTGAAATACTGAAGATGTCTGGAACTAAAAGTTTGAGAACCTCTGATCTAGGGAAAACTGATAGAGGAAATAATTAATGGTAATATTTAACAAAGAAGTAATTAGAAGAAAACATAATTCGGGCTAATTGGCCCTTAGGACAGCTGGTTGTGTGGTTAAAAGAAGAATCTGCTGTGTTTTCCAAAGGTCAGCAGAGATTCCGATGGCTTGGAAATTGACTGAGCTAGCATCGTGGGGATTTCTATGCTACGAATTCTGGAAAGTTCCCAACAC
Source organism: Cebus imitator (assembly GCF_001604975.1). NCBI lineage: Eukaryota > Metazoa > Chordata > Mammalia > Primates > Cebidae > Cebus > Cebus imitator. Next base: position 12,757,789 of record NW_016107360.1, on the reverse strand, counting down.
ATATAAGACCTAGAGCCAGATATTTCTGCATGTTTAACTTTCTCCACATTCATTTGGCCCCACCAATGCCCTAATGCCTAATTATCTTCCTATAATTATTCTTTGCTTTTAGGGTGGTACCATGAATGTCATCTGTCACTGACAACAGTCATTTTTTGGGTAAGCCTGAGACAGTTTGACACATTTTAGAAGACATTTCACTGACAGCTAAGAAAACTACAGAGCTCAGGTCTATTGGAATTTATTGAAGTTGGGACCCAATATCCCAAAATCCACTGGGGCATCATGCATTTAATTGTAAAAGGCATGGACAAGAAGCTAAAAAGTGCTAGAGGAGATGGAGCTGCGTGTATTATTTCAGTTGTGAAAAGACCAAGAGAACAGCATCAAATTCATGAGCCAATTTCAAAGAATTTAAACTCAAGCTGATGAAAAGCTTGCCTTGTCACATCTACCCACAAAAATTCCAATCAAGAACTAACTGAAGACTATGTTGAAGTATTTTGGTTTATAGCTGAGGAGTAAAAGAATGGGATGCAAAACATCCAAGTTCTATTCTTAACTCCAAATATTTACTTTGATGTTATCTTCAAAAAACTACCTCTCCCCTGTGCATTCATTTGTGGACAGTAGTTTATTAAGCAAGATCTGTGATGCACCCCACTAGGCATTCCAGGAACCCCATAAGAAATATAAGTTATGGTCTTTGTCCTCAAGGAGTTGGAAAGGCAAACCCATACACTTCCAAAGTCACATACCAAAAGATGACAATAAGAGAGATGTCATTAGCCCGCCTTCATAAAATTATAAGACAAGTAAGTGGTTCAGGCAAGAGTTCAGAGATGTGAGGGTTAATTTTATGCACCAACTTGGCTAGGCTATGGTGACAGTTGTTTGGCCAAATACAAGTCAAGACATTATTTAGATGTGATTAGCATTTAAACCTGTAGACTTTGAATAAAGCAGATCATCCTTCATAATGTAGGTGGGCCTCATAGTGCCTCAGTTGAAGGCATTAAGAGCAAAGACTGAGGTTTCCTGAAGAAGAAACAATTCCGCCTCAAGACTGCAACATGGAAACTACCTGAGTTTCCAGCCTATTGATTTCGGACACAAGCCTACAACATCAGCTCTTACCTGAATTGATCTGAGGGCCTGCACCACAGACTTCAGACTTGCCATCCTCCTGACCCTTTCATCTCTCTCTCTCAAGAGTAGATAGAAAGGCATTGGTATAGATATATCCTCTATTGATTGGTTTGTTTCTTTGGAGAACCCCAATAAACACAAGAGGAAATAAATGGTGATTGTTGATTGGCACAGTGAGGGAACGCTTTAGTAAGAAGGCCACTAGATATGGGCTTCAAACATCACCTGGAATTTAGATCCAGATGCACTTTCTTGCTGCCATACTCACTGTTAAGAAATCAAACAACATAACATAATGCAAGATGTGGCCTCCTGGCCTAGAGAGAAAGATAAAACAGATGAGACAAGCTCTTCAAGCAGATCCTATTCCAAAAGTGAAGATTGAGCAAGTCACATTGGCCAAACAACTTGGAAACGTCAAAAGAATTCTTGTGAATACTGAGAAGGGCTCTCCCTGAATTCTTGGTCCAGCTCTGACTAGTGTGATATGATTACCACAGCAGCTTCCTTGCCGTTCACTGACATTTCATCAAATCCAAGCAAGGCAATATCCACCAGTACCTGACAGCATTTTTGCCACTCCTTGCAAACACCATTTCATAAGCACCAGGGATAAGGAGGGAAGAGTGAAGGAGAGATGCCCCACTCGCTACCCACCCCCAGCCACACACACACACATTTCATGCAAATCTATTCTCAAACTTATTCCTAAGGATAAAAGACATGACTTAACTGTAAAGGCAGCAATCTAGAAAGGCACATGCTGAATCCCCATAACTGTAAGAAGTAGGATTCCTTTGGATCCATGTAATTTGCCACCGATTTCCCTCATGTATACATGTAGGTGATACTTTTAAGTCAAGTTAATGCTGCCATTTATTGGAAGTCATTGATTTTCCTGGATCCATTGCAATTTAAAACATCTTGCCTTTCTTCTTATTCTCTCTCTCTCTACACACACACACACACACACACACACACACACACACCCTGAGAATAAACATGAGAGATATAGCAAACTTGATAGAAAATGGATACAAAATATAAATAGGAATCCAAAATATGGAAAGCCTAAATATCTTTTGGTTAGATGCTCTCTTTTTTGGATTCCTGGTCATATTGTGTATCCATGAAGAGATGCTCAAACTTACAGTCAGAGAAATGCAAACTAAAACAAGAAAAACAATGAAAAATTAGAAAGTTGAATAATTACAAGTGTTGGTGCGAATATGGAGATATAAGAACTCTATAATTAGTGTAAATTTTGTGATTATTCTGAAAATTAACCTAGATAAACTTTGGGAAATTAAATATGCATAGACTATATGTCTCTATATTCTCACACAGGTCCATACAAGAATGGTGATAATGACAAAGCACCCCTCTAATATTTGTGGGGCCCAGGGCAAGAATACACATGGAAGCACACATCCCACATAACTAAATTATTTAAAGTTACCAATCAAGTAACAAATATATTCTACCTTCAAACTTGACAAATACATACATTCGTAATGGCCTGGAAGACCAGGTTTGAATTAGTAATTGCAACTCCTTGGGGTCCATATTCTCTAGTTCTGACACCCAACACACACCTATTTTTTCCCAGGCTCAGCTCTATCCGCACCCAGGGTGGCCTTGTGTGCTTGCATGCAATTTATAAATGAGAAAGCTGAGACTTGGACACTTTATTCAAGATCACCAAATAAGTAGCAGAATCCAGGCTTGAATTCAGGTTTCCTGACTCCCAATCCTGAAAAGCTCAGTTATTTTCAGTGAACAAAGTTGACCAGATAATTGCTTGTAAAACAGTCCTAAAATTGAGCTATCAAAATGAGGTGGGATAACCCTGGACGATAATCATTGCCGTAAATAAATGTCAGCCCACATGTACAAGATCCATGCACATACCTCTCATATGACCAGGTCTTAGCCACTACTCAGGCCAGTGATGCAGTCTGTCCTTGCAATATTGTATCTCAATGGGAACCCTCAAATTGTTGGAACTGTAAAATGGTGCCACCATTTTGAAAAACAGAAAACAACCTGGCAGTTCTACAAAGAGCTAAACATAGAGTTTCCACATGATCCAGAAATTCCACTCCTAGGTATATTCCCAAGAGAAATAAAACTCAGGTCTATGCAAAAAATGTATACACAGATGTTCCTATCAGCATTATTCATAATAACCAAAAAGTGGAAACCACCCAAATGTCCATTACTGAGGAATGGATAAACAAAATGTGGTACATCCATACAGTGGAATATTATTTGGCCATTAAAGAGAAATTCTGACACATACTACAACATGGATGAACCTTGACAACATTATGCTAAATAAACAAAGCCAGTCACAGCAGATCACATACAGCAATGATTCTCATTTGTATGAAATGCCCAGAATAGGCAAATCCATGGACACAGAAAGTAGGTTCCGGTTGCCTAGGACTAAGGGAACGGAGATGGGGAGTGATGCCTATGGGGATGAAGTTTCTTTTTGGGAGGCTGAAAATGTTCCAAAATCGACTGTGGAAATGGGTAAGTAAATTGGGGGCATTCAGACAATGGAATGCTACAGAGCAGTTAGAAGCAATGAAGAACTGTGCAACAAAAAGAAATCTCTGTTGCATGAAAAAAGTAATAGCACAAGAAATACATATTACCATCCACTTCACACACACAGAGCTATGAATTGTACACAGATACATACAGAAGAAGAGAATGGGTGTGGGAACCGAAGACAGGAGAAAATAGAGCAAGAGTGGGAATTTCCTTACATCTGTGATGACAATGATCTCTGATCTGAGAAGTTATAGTGTTAATTAATTCAACTCTCTGTACTTGGGGTTTGAAAACAATTTTAACAGAGTAAAGCAAAAGACATTTAAAATATATATATAGTTTCTTAAAGAAGCGGTAGGTATGGATCATCTTCTACGTTTCTGAAAATAGTATGAACAACAAAATGGCCCAGGTGTAACCCCCCTGCAAGAACAAGGAAATGTGTCTGAGTCTTTCTCTGTATAGGCTAACACACCTGTAATACCGAGGTGAAAAGAAATGTACCTGAGCTTCGCTTAGAAAGGGTAAGTAGTGCCTGCACAATAAGCAGGCAATCGATGAAGCAACTTAAATCAATCATTCTAAGGAATGTCAATCAAAAGATATTGTGCAACCCCCCAAGTTCCAAAAAGAACTTCCAAAAGTAGGTGAAAAGAGTAGAAAGAAAAGGGAAAACCTCCTTCCACTGTTTCTTGACTGTTTTATTTTGTTTGGTTTTGGTTTAGACTTTGGCATAGGCAGTCAAGGGGAACTCTTAGATTTTGTTTTTAAGAAAGGAATTTTTCAAAACTGGGAACTTTACTAATTTGAAGGGGGCTGTCTCTAGGGCCATAATATTGATCTAAGCAGTGCTGAAATGAAAACGCCTTCCCGGTGGCGGATAAAATGCTGCCCTCCAATTCTTTATCTGCCTCTTCCTACCATCCCCATGGCTAGTGCTCCAGGAAAGGGGCTGACCCTGCCAGCCAATTACATTATGCTAATCTGCCTGTTACTCTAACTCCAGCAGAGGCATTCGCCAAGCAGAGCTGTTCCCAGATTTATATCGTCTCTTGCAGCCTCTGCACACTGACTGGGTTAATGGAGCTTTCCGTACATACCCCCCACCCCCACCCGACACCTCCAACCTCTGCAGCTCCCTTCTCTGCTTCCAGCCCTGGTGATGCTCCGCAGCAGGTAGCATCTTCAAGAGGCAACAGTATAATTTCCAAAGGTCAGTTCCGCGGGCTCCGTGCCAGACAGACGCAAGCCTGGGCATCATGCTGTACGGCACCTCAGAATGTACCATTTATCTTAGGAGCCCTGTCTTACGGAGAAATTTGTTTTTCTAAGAAAATACATTACTACCTTAAAAAAACATATTGCAAAGTACTGTACTAGGCAAGTGTGTCAACCTGATGAAGCCTCTGTTTTATGGAGCACACATGACTTCACAGGAAGTCTAATAGAGCAAAAGTTAAATTTAAAAGGTATGCATAATAGGAAATTTGCAGGAGACTGTTATTATATTCAAAAGAGGTAGTGCCAGGGCTTTGGAAGGCAGGTTGGAGCATAACTTTTGAGAATGCAGACTTTTTTTCCAAGCTCGGCAATTCATTGACAGCCTCACGTAGCCAGCTTCTCAATACATCCGAAGCTCACGAATCTCTTGATCAACCAGGATTTACAAATCCCTGGCCATGTGCCAGGCCGTGAGAGAGAAAATAACAAGCAAATGAAGCAAAATGTAACTATAAATCAATGAGACCAGCTCCTATAAGTCACATTTCAAAGTCACTTTCATTACATTAGAAGCATGCAATAAATGCTAAGTCATAAAAAGACAGTAACCATTAAAAAACAAGCCTCCTGTAAAGAAAGTTACTTCATCAGTTACAGTATAGGAAGAAGCCTCAGAATACTCATAAAACTCACCATTTATCGAGGCAAAAATAATCATCTCATTTAATGCCCTTGGCACTCATACAAGATAGATATGATTAACCCCATTTTACAGAGGAGACAGCTGAGCTCACATAGGCTAAGTAACACGGTGAATTACATGTTATGTAACTGGTGTCCGGGCACCTGGTCCAGAGCCCTTCCCTCAACACAATCCCCACCTCCCTGTGAGGACTCTGACCAGCCTCCCAGGAACGTGGCACTGTGATAACATTTGCAGAATGCCCTGCTTTTATATTAAACACAGGGCATGAAAAAGAATTTTCAAAACAAAAATTCCACTTCCTTTATTCTCCAGTGGATTGGATTGAGATCTATTCTGGTAAGATCTGGCTCATTCAAGCCCATCTTTTCAACCAGAGTCATCCTTAACTTACATATTTTTTTTACCTAAAATGATATTTGAAAAGCAGCCCTCTAAATAGCTTGTATTGTTATGCACAAAAACTGATGGAAAGCTACTTGTAATGATATGGACAGATACCTGGGATATATAATGAAGTATTTTAAACAGGCATTGGGCAAACAATCTCATTTGCACAAATCAAAAAGAGGTGGATAGACAAATGGATAGGCAGGCAAACATAAATGCATAGCTTTTTCTGGAATGCTATAAATTTTAGTATATGAATGCATTTTTTGGAATCATATGAAAGAAACCATTAACAGGGATCACCTGGGGGGAGAAGCACTTTGGAAGGCAGAGGGAAAGGAAACTTTACTTTTCGTTTTATGCCTTCCTGCTCTGTCTGAAAGTTTTCCATGTGCACATATTGCTCTTATTCTTCAAAATGACCAACACACATTTGTTGCACATAACACAAATAACTAAATTTCAGATGTTCAAGAGGAGAGAAAAAAGCAAGTATTGAGGCTCCTAGGATCATGCAAGCAAAATGCTTTTTAAACTTTTTTTTTTAAAGTTATAAGGCTATGAGGTATTCATGATGATAATGATCAGGGTAATTACGATGATTGAAGAAAATAAAAATCAGAAGAAGCATGGTGAAGGAGAACAAAGACCCCAAAATCAGGGGGCGGCTTGGAGGCCACCGTGGAATGGGAACAGCCAGATGGCATCAGCTGATTTGTTTTTAACAAGATTTAACATTAAGTAATGTACCCCCCAAACTGTACACCCAGTAAATTAAGGCTGTAATTCCATCTTGGTGTTATGGTGACATGAAAATCCACTCAAGCTCTTCTGTCAGGGTTTATGAAGTTATCAAAGCCCCTTGATGGAATTACAACACTATTATGTACGGCTGGAGGGACATTACTCCTTATCTTAACAGCAGTTAAAAGCACAGTGGCACAAAAGGGCACTAAAATACCAGTTCCTTCTCGGTGAGCAGCAGGGAGAGGGTCACACACACACACACACACACCCGTGCACTCACGTCGCTCTGCATTACTGATGATTTGTCTGAGGTGCTAAGCGTTACACTTTCCACGCTGTCTCTTATGAGATGTAACAGAGTTGTTCACAGATAACAGTGACTGTGCGAAACCACCAGTGTTTTACCACTTTCTAGACATAAAGGAACATTGGCAGGTAATCAATCTTTGTTTCCCTCCGCCCCTGCCCCACAAAGAGGGGTCATAAACATATTAAGCAGGAACAACGACTTAAGGTATCTAAAAATAAATAGCATGGTGGTTATGAGCACAGGGTCTGGATTCCATCTGGCTACACCGCTTGCTAACTGTGTTACTTTAGGCAACTGACTTTGCCTTTCTGTGCCTCAATAGCCCAGAAAGCAGAAATAATAATGAAACTGACTCTTTGGTAGTTGTGAAGACTAAACAAAATAATATCAATGAATGCTTAGTACAGAGTCCAGGTACAACATAAGCCACTGTCAAACGCTGGCTACTGTGATGACATCAGCTGCATTTTTACTTTCTTCACTTAGTGGCAAACAAGCACATTTGATAATATAAGCCAAAACTATAAATAGCTTTAAGTCATACATTAAGGAATTTAAGAATCATGGATCCACAACAATATTCTCTGGAGAAACTAGAGAGAATCATCTAGTTAGCCCTACCCTTTGAATTCAGCATAAGGGGAACAAGGATGACCGTTTTAGTAGAAGCCATTGAGATAAATTTGTTAATTGGTTAACTAAAAAGTTAAATATAGGGGAAACACCATAAACAAGATGGGTGCACATTTCCAACATCTTTTTAACTTGAAATGAATAAAGGCATATGACTGCCAATCTTCTCATGTAGGACTAAGATTTGTGATGGAGTTTCACTCTGTTGCCCAGGCTGGAGTGCACAGCACAATCCTGGCTCACTGCAACCTCTGCCTCCCAGGTTCAAGTGATTCTCCTGCCTCGGCCTCCCAAGTACCTGGGATTACAGCCACCCACCACCACACTCAGCTAACTTTTGTATTTTTAGTAGAGACGAGGTTTTACCATGTTGGCAAGGTTAGTCTCAAACTCCTAACCTCCAGTGATCCACCTGCCTCAGCCTCCCAAAGTGCCAGGATTACAGGCGAGAGCTACGGCCCCTTACCAGGACTAAAAGCTTTTCTCCGAGTGTGGTCTGCTGACTGGGTTCTGTATGTTCTTTCCTGCATAAGCCACACTCCTAATATGTGGCCGACGACTTCTAGTTTAGATTTTTAACAGTAGAGTGAGAACTTAAAGACCAGTGAGAGTGCAGAACCTTTGTGTATTTCCCTAAATACTTTCACAAGCTTTTACAGTTCTCATTAGTACTTAATTTGATAGCATTTCTAAGAGATTCTCCTGTATCAAGTTTTTGCAAGCAATCAAATTAGGTCTTTCCTTTCATGCTCATATTTTACTCATTTACATGTTATTTAATTATTAATTAAGTTATTAATTATTGTTACTACAACAATAGACACAATTGGTATTGACAGTTTGGAAATACAACCGATATTGGTAAGCACAGAATAGGAATGGTGGTTGCAAGCATTCAAGGTGTCACGGGTATCAGTGGATATGTTTTCAAGAGAGAATGAAGAGCATCAACTAATTCAGCAGGTGGACTCCATCAGGGTCCATGAAAAGAAGCTCTTCCTCATGCTCATTAGTATCATGGCAGAGGGAGGTAACTGGGCTGAAAGAGCCCTAGGTGTTTTTCACTGTAAGATCTCCTTTCTGACATTCTTACAATCCCATCTTACTTTCCTGATCTCGGCTCTTCTTTTCCATCAACACCAAATACGACCCTAAAAGCTATCTAAAACCAGGGAAGAAAACAAATGTGCCAGAACAGAAAAAGAGCAATTTTTAATATAATCACAGAATTTTGTGACATGAGAGTAATGGTGTTACTTCTAAAGGCTTACAGTAATTACCTAATTGAATAATGTAGAAGAATTCATTTCAATGTGTGGTGAGAAGACCTGGGCAGAGGTAGCCAGGGGAAAACAAGAAGCCTCCTCCCCTATCCTTTGTGCAGCCTCAGACTACTGTGCTCGTTTAGCCAGCACCTCCAAACACAGATGGCCATCAGAGCTATCACCTCCTCCTTCCGCCCTGCCCTCCTCAATCTAAATCCAAATGTGTTCTTAGGAGCAAATCTAATAAACTCATTTACCCACAATATTAACAATTAATGAGACTTAATAGCATTTTCCCCAGGGGATTGTATATTAGAACCAATAAACAAAGTATCAAGATGACATGTTAAAAGAATAAATTTCAAATTGTGGATTTATAGGGCACCCAAGGAGATTTAGGATACTCAGAAAAATTATACGAGGCCCTTTGAAATCACACTGAGCAAGAGACCAGGTGGTCAATATCATAAAATAGGTTGAGAAACTGGCATGGTTTTGGAAATGCCCTTTATAAAATATGCTAAAGTCTTCAATGTTCCTTAAAAATATAAACTAGTCTCTCAAGACTGCAGGCTTGATGTCAAATTTCCCTGAAAGACCCCACATTACACATGTACCATGCATCCTTGGAAACAGCCATAACAATTTATGCCCAATGAATGAGAAAGAATGTCGATTTCACTTGCTTTACAACTTAGGTGATGGTGGGCTGGTTACCAAAAATGTCTGTGCTTATTTTCAAAACTGATACCATGACAGTTCATCAACCACCATTTGTTGAGTTCCCACAAGGTGACGAAGGTAGGTTTTGTCTTTGGAGGATGTTAAGGGCTGGGAACCTTGACATGTGTTCAGTCCTTGGGGACTGTACCTTTACTCAGACTAAAACTTAGTGACTGAGGTTCAGCTAACCTACTGATTAGGGAGCAGACCTTCCCATGGCCTGAAGGCTGTAGAAGTCCACAGGCAACACCTGAAAATGATGTCAACCACAAAAACACTTAATTGCAAAACTATTACTTCTGTTATATGTATAGAATAAAATATGAGCAAGGAATACAGATGTGAACTCGATAACAGGCTGTTGCTAGTATCTTGAGAAACAGGCGTTCATTCAAGTCTCTTACCTACTTTGTGCCTAAATTCTCTTATTTGTAAAACACAGAAAATAATACTTACCACGTCTTGGGAATTCTGTGATACCTAAGTGATATTTAAGACATATGTCTTAAAGTTTAGCAGCAAATAAGAGCAGACAGCCAAGGTGGGCTGGTGATAGGCAGTGGCTGTTTACATTAGACCCAGGAGGATAATCAGTCATAATTTTAATCAACTAAGTACTAATAGCTAACATTTTCTGAGTATTTGCTGTATGCCAGGTACTGTTCTAAAAACCTTTCATGTATTACCAAATTTAATGCTCACAGGACCTCTTTGAGAAAGACACAGTTATTATCTCCATTGTACACGAAAGAAAACTGAGACGTAGAGGTTACGCAACTTTCCAGTGATGCACGCAATAACTTTCCAGTAGATGTACAAAAAGACGTAAGAGTAAAACTATTAAACTAAAACACAATAGCAGGTTATTAGTTTCAAGCTATAAAGTATGTCGCCACAAACAGCAGAGAATTAAAATTATACTAAGTACATTCTCCTGATCACAATGGAATTAAGCTAGAATCAATAATATAACTAGAAAATTCCTAAGTGTTTGGACTTGAAACAAGATGCTTCTATATAACTCGTGGATTAAAGATGAAGTCACCGTGCAAAATAGAAGATATTTTAATTGAATGATAATAAAAACATATCAAATTTGTGGGATACAGCTAAAGTTGTGCATAGAAAGAAATGCATAACTTTAAATGCATATATCAGAAAGGAAGAGTGGCTGAAAAATCAATGATCGAAGTATTCATCTTAAAAAGTTACTAAAAGAAGGGCAAATTACACCCAGAGAAAGAAGAAATTATAAAAAGCAAAAGTAGAAATCAATGAATTAAGAAACAAAGCTTGACTCTTTAAAAACACTAATAAAATTAATCAACCCCTAACAAAAGTAGTGAAGGAAAAAAAGAGAAGAATCATATATTGTATCAGGAATAAAACAGCGGACACAGCTACATATGCCACCAAAAGATAAAGACTTTAAGCTAATAAAAATTTCAGCACAGGACAGAGTCCATGTGCCAAGTTAAAATTAGTAAATTAGTTAAGAGGTCAGGCGCAGTGGCTCATGCCAGTAATCCCAGCACTTTGGGAGGCTGAGGCCAGCATATCACTTGAGGTCAGAAGTTTGAGATCAGCCTGGGAAAACATGGCAAAATCCTGTCTCTACTAAAAAATATAAAAATTAGCCAAGTGTGGTGGTAAGCGCCCATAACCCCAGTCACTCAGGAGACTGAGGCAGGAGAATTGCTTGAACCTGGGAGGCAAAGGTTGCAGTGAGCCAAGATTGTGCCACTGCACTCCAGCCTGGGCAACAGAGGAGATTCTGTTTCAAAAAAAGAAAAAAAAAAAACAAGAGTTAAGAAACCATGAAGACCACATACAGATTTTTTTTCCCTCAATAGTTTAGTGACATTTCCCTTGAACTTGGTCATGTTCAATTACAGAGAATTATCAGTGAAAGGTCTAAACCTCCCTGTACGTCAAGATAGAGTAAGGGCATAGGTATGTGGGTAGAAACCCGAACTGTATTCAAATCAAACAAAGAATGGATGCAAAAAAGGAGGATGTGCAGATACTGACTCCAACGTGGAGGGCTTGAAACTGACATGAAGTTCTCCTTTCTCATAAGAGACTCCTGTTCTTATTTTTTACTTTCAACAAATCAGTTATGAATTTTTGGGATTTGTAAGCATAACCTGTTATAAATTCACATTTCTTTAATCTGCCTCCTCCTTTTCACTGACAGGAACGTCAAGCAGCTCCCAAGTTCCGCCTCTGTTAACTCCCCCTATATTCATGCAAATAGACTGTGCTTCAACTCCATCCGCTAATCCCAGCTGCCTCTGCCATCTTCCATCCTTGTACATCTCCATGCCCATTTCTGAGGCATTTACATCAGGTTAGCTGTCTCAGATTATCATTCAAAATGACCATATGCTCAACATAGTTGCAGATAGTGTGCTGTGTTGGGAAAAAAAAAAGGCTTTAAATGCATGTTGTAGAAAATTCTTTTCTGTTTTGGTGGTGAAGTTCAGATCTGCTCTAAACATTTATTGGGGAAAAATTGGTAACCATATGAGATGATGGATATGTTAATTTGCTTCACTGCGGTAATCATGTCTTGTGTATCTCTTGTATCTCATAACATCATTCTGTATACTTCCAATACAGACAATAAAATGTATTTGAAAACATTTGACTGGACTTTAATATACAAGAGCGGCACAATTCGAGCCCTCTAAATCTCAGTTTCCTCACCTTAAAAATGGAGCCCATCCTCCCATCCTGGAAGATGACTGTGAGAATTAAATAGGACTGTAAGCATAAAGCCTCCAGCACAACTGGGCTATGTCGTCCATGCTTAGTACATGTAGCTAATACTGTAGGAGATCAGCATGATTAAGCAGTGGTACTGCTTTTGGAAAAAAGCAAACCAGGGTTAGTTAGATTTGGGCTTCTCCACTTAGTGGTAGAATGACCTTAGGCAAATAACTTAACCTTCCTGGGCCTCAGTCTCCTAAGCTGTAAGACAGACATAAAATAGCTACTTTTTAGGGTCAAACGAGAATTAAGTGAAACTAAATAAGACTGTGACTGGAAACAACACTGAACAACATGTAACACTCGCAAGTAATTACTCCCTCTTCCACACCTGGTAAATGTTCAGTAAACAGTAGTAGACATTATTAGTAAAGGCACTGATGCAATCAAAAATGTTAATTTAGGACTGATGACTGCCTCTGGACCGGAATGCTGGAGGTAAACCTGATTCAGCAGATGATTCCACAAGCCCCAGGCTGGCCAGGCCAGTACGGTGCTGCCTTGTGAAGCCGCCAAACCCTAATGCAAGGAACTTCAGGTCTGAGCTGGGTCAGGCCTGGAAACAGCTGGGACAGAGTTCCTACCACCAGGAGAATCACAGAGCCACTAGGAGACACTAGGTGAATCGCCGAGTTTCAGAGCCGAAAGGGAGCTCTGCAGTTGGCAGACAGGCGGCAAAGACAATATTCCAAGGAGATGCTCCTCGTGATCAAGTGGGAGAAAAGCAGCAAACAGACTCTGAGAGGGGATCAGAAAACACAGGTGTAATGTTAGCCTCTGCAAAGTGTGAGGCATGCATTTCCCACTGTTCTTTTGAAACTATTCCATGACTTTGAAATAGAAGAAACTAAACAACACTCCCCAACTTCGTGTGCCTTATAGGCTCAAGGTGCTTTTTGAAAGTTGGCCTGCTGGTTTCTCAGCAGACACAGGCAGGCAGCATGTTTTCTCTGCAACATAGATGGGGAAATCAAGACATTCTATGAGGAGCGACTTCTGACAATAAACACTTCACCAGGCACAAGAAAGACCCAGGGTCTCCGAGGGACCTATTTACAGCTCTGGGCTCAGAAGTATGATTTGATCTGATGTGTTTTAACGAAGTTGCAACATAGTTTTGTTTGTTTTTTAATAATTCTGTCCTTTTAGATTGGAAACCTGAAGAACATAACCAAGTTTCACCATGCAGGCTCTCAGTGGGACAGAAGTTAGCACGGCCCAACCAAGGAGTAAAAAGAGGGGTGCAGTGGAAATGGTTAGCCTCGGAGGGCGGAGAGAATCTTTCCTAGAAAACTCATGCTCACCACATCAATTGTATTATTTTCTTCCTTCTTTCCTCCTATTATTTCTCTTCCCTTTTTTTCTTCCTTCTTCCCTTTCTCCCCTTTTCTCTTTCTTCCCTTCTCTTTTTCCTTCCTCCCTCTTTCTCTCTTACATAAATCAATTTGTATAGGCACAACATAAGTATTTGTTAAGATGAGGATAAAGATGGCGTCTGAAAATCCAGGGCTTTTAAACAAACACAAGTGAAGGAAAGGAAGGTAGGTGAAGGAGGAAGTAGAGATGAAGAGAAGGAATTATCTTTGTCCTTCCTTCTCTCCTTCCTTCCCTGCCTCCCTCTCTTCTTCCTTCTTTCCTTCCTTTCCTCTTTTCCTCCTTCCTTTCTTCCTTCCTTCCTCCCTTCCATCATTCCTTGTTTCCTTCCTTTCTTTCCTTCCTCCCTCCCTCCCTCCCCCCACTTCCTTCCTTCCCTTCCTCCCTCTCACCCTCCCTTCTTCCCATTTCCTTAGAAAAATGGGTTCAACCATGGAGGACTTAGATATTTGCAGCCAGGAGAGGAAAAGCCTCCGCACTATAACCCACAAGGATCAATGTTCCTGTAAAAAGATGTGTTAGCAAAGTGGGCCCACCCTAGCTTTCCTAGCAGGGCTTCCTTTGTGTGACTACACTGGGCCTTATTTAAAGAGCGGGTGTAGATGGGGTGACCATGGGACAGCAAAGGGGCCAGTTTCCCATTGCCTAATTCACCCAGGACCAGGAGGACCCGGAAATGGGAGCTGCCATCCGCAAGCCCTCTGGTAAGACACACACTGCAGGGAAGAGGACATTTCCAAATTTAAATAAATAACAGGGAAGGTGATGTGGGACATCATGGCCTTGAGAACTCAGACTCCAGAGTCAAACTACTAGGTTCAAACCTGGGCTTTCTCACTTAGCAGGCCTGTAACCCTGGGAAAGTCACTTCCTCCCTCTGGGCCTCTGTTTTCTGATTGCCAAAATGGGGGAAATAATAGCGTGTACCTCACAGAGTTATTTTGAGGGTTTAAAAAAATTAATTTGTACAAGCGCTACATAAATATTCATTAAGATGATGATACAGATGGTGTCTGAAAATCCAGGGTTTGTAAACAAGCGTAAGTGAAGGAAAGCAAGGTAAATGGAAGGGGAAGTTGAGATGAAGAGAAGGAAATATTATCTGACGCTTCTACTTCTGTTTGAAAATTCTCATGTTTGGAGAAAAGTGGGTGCAGAAGGAGTACCCAGTTACCCTGGGATGACAGCTAGAATTGTCATCTTGCTGCTGTAAGAGCTCTGAGAGGCCCCAGGGTTACAGCAGGGATTGCCTCAATTTCTACAGAGCTTACAAGATGTTTTCCCTTCAGCCTAAGGCAAGGGGTCCACCCAGCCCTTCTCCTCCACTGGGACAGGGAGGAGCTGAGCTGGAAGGGGATTGGGGGGAGGACTCGGGGTGGGCTCAGACACCGAGGCCAGAGCATCTATCTGCCCTTCCTAGAAGGCAGGGCCTCCCCATTCTACTCAATAAAGACTTCCTTGTTTTTCAGCACACAGAGTAATCTCTGAAAGACTGTACTCCAATTTGAAAATGAGCCAAGAGCCAGTGGGAAATTCTCCAGCAAATTGCACACAGAGACAACAATACGAAGGGCAAGTGGACCAAAGTGCCCTTCATTTTTTCTTCTGGAAATTCCTGTTCCCGAGGCCCGAGGCCCTGTGGGTCTGAGACTCTTTCCCCCCAGTGTTGTCAGGATCATACTGTTCACAAAATAGACACAGATTTGCTTTTCCAGGGCTGGGGTGACAGGATCTAGGTCCTTAGAACATAACTGAAAACTATCTCATGTCAAAAGTAAATGTTGGAGTCTCACATATGACCTGTCATTCTGACTCATAAATGTTTACACTTGGTTTTTATTTCAAAAAAGATGTTAAGCCAGCCTGGGTAGCCTCATTTAGGAGAAGAGAAGGAGGGAGAGAAGGACAAAGATGACTCCCCTCGAGGACTTTGACTTGGGATGGGAGCCTCACAATATAGTCAGGTTTGGTTGTTGTATCAAGAAGTACAAGAATTTCAAGCTCCTTTAAAACTGAAGAGGAGGTAGCCTCTGCCCAGTACAGGACTGAGCTCACTGGATACTTCTCAGGGAACATCATGTAAAATGGAGAGCTCAAAAACCCAGAGAAATAACCCTTAGCCTTTTAGAAATTATGAATGGGGAAGTTAGTTCTTATTCAGTAGAATTTCAACACACTGCATCCTTCAGGAAATCCTCTGGTACTTTCTGAAATGACTTACTGACAGTATGACTGAAGTCAGTGTCTCCATGTAAAGTGCAGGTACGCACGACAGGAAAGGACAGCCACTGTGCAAGGACCAATGTGGTCACCAGAGCACCCACTGTCTATGGCCCGGAAGAAGTTACCTGGTCTCGGTATCCCTTTTGTCGCTGGGGATGGTTACTTTTTTCCCTAAAGTGTATTATGTTCACATGTTTATAAAGGCTAAGGGAGGTAGATTTGAAAAGTGTAGTCTTGCTTTATACAAGGTGTGACTTCCCATTTTCTTAAAGGCTGGTTCTTTCTCTTTTTTTTTTTTTTTTTTTTTTTTTTTTTTTTTTTTTTTTTTTTGATATGGAGTCTTGCTCTGTCACCCAGACTGGAGTGCAGTGGTGTGATATCGGCTCACTACTACCTCCGCCTTCCAGATTCAACCAATTCTCCTAGGCACGCACCACCACACCCAGCTAATTTTTGTATTTTCAGTAAAGACAAGATTTCACCATCTTGGCCAGGCTGGTCTTGAACTCCTGACCTCGTGATCCAAGGCTGGCTCCTTCAACAAGCATCCAATGTCTCTAACCATGGGATATTTTATGTCCTAAGCGGATCTTCCCATGCCTATGTTCTCATAACTTACTATGTACTAAACACAGTTCTAAGTTATTCTCTATATTAACTCTTCTCTATATTACCTCTTGTCAAAGAGGTTGGTGCTGTTACTGTTATCCCATTTGACAGATGAGAACACTTAGGGTGAGAGGTATAGTACCTTTTCACAATTACATAGCTGGCAAAAGCTGGGACATAAACATAGATCTTTTGGCTTGGAATTCTCTGCTCTTACCACTTGGTTAACCCACTTATCAAGTGGGCAAAATTCTTGCTTTAGCCTAATGTGTTTGTAGTTGTAATAAATAAAATATACCTATTTTCAATTACTTGGTAAGTTCCTTTTTCCCCCATTTCCTTTAAAAACAAAAACAAACAAACAAAAAAGAAAACCTTTCTATCCATGAGAGCTGAGGCACTGTCAGTCTGGGACTCTTTCTGTCTGAAGTTGTCAGGATGATACTGTTCACAAAGAAGAGGCAGATTTGCTTTTCTAAGGTTGGGGTGCCAGGAGCTGTATTAGATCTCTGGATAACAATTTTGCAATGCAGCTGCTGCAAAACAAATTACCACAAAATTCTGTGGCTTAAAACAACATTTATTATCTCACGGTTTCTCTATGTCAGGAATTCAGCAGCAGCTTAGCCGCTGGGTGGTTCTGGCTCAGGCCCTCTCATGAGGTTGCAGTCAAGATGTCAGCCAGGGCTATATTCATCTGAAGGTTTGACTGGGGCTGGAGGGTCTCCTTCCAAGACAGTTGTCTCCTACAGCTGTTTGGCAGGGGACTTCAGCCCCTGGTCACATGGACCTCTCCACAGGGCTGCTTGAGTGCCCTTATGGCATGGCTCTGGCTTCCCCCAAACCCTACAGAACCCTGTTTCACAAATGCTGGTGTTTTACATTGAACTAATTATTTTCTACCGATAAACTTTTAGCCTCGGTTTTTAGTTAGAGTCTTCATACCCCTCTCTCTGTTGGCCTACTTCAGAATTCCTATGTAAAATAAAAATTGGATGAGTCTGAGATAGTGTTATGCATTGAATTGTGTTCCTCCTTTTTAAATTCATATATTGACATTCTAATCTCCAAGACCGCACAAGGTGACCATGTTTGGATACAGGGTCATTGCAGATGTGATTAGTTAAGATGGGGTCATTCCAGAGGAGGGCAGGTGCCCAATCTACTATGAGTAGTGTCCTTATGAAAACGGAAAATTTGGACAGAGACACACAGAGGCTGAGCGCCATATGATCATGAAGATGGAGACTGCAGTGATGCATCTGCAAGTCAAGTAACACCAGAAATGGCCAGGAAAACACTTGAAGCCAGGAGAGAGGCTGGGGACCATGCCTTCTTCACAGCTCTCAGAAGGAATCAGCCTTGCCAATACCTTATCTCGGACTTCTAGCATCCAGAGCTGTGAGGCAACAAATTTCTGTTGTTCTAAGCCACCCAGTCCAGGGTACTTTGTTACCGAAGCCATGGGGAACTAACAGAGATGAAAAGTAAAAAAAAAAACCTAGAGACCAAGGGACTCTATCGGACAAGCAGGCCTGTTACTTTGCACCCATGGATTGACCATAGGGCTTTCCTCAAAACATTACATTGTGCCTCTTTCCTGCCACCCACTAGAAAAAAAAAAATTTGACCTTCAAAAAGCACATTCCCCAGTAAAACTGGCAAAAACTCAGAATAGACAGTCAAGGTTTCCTGATCTCACCCAAGAAAAGGGAAATTTTATTACATTTCATGACCACGAGGTTTTTCCTAAGCTCATTAAGCATATTTTTTCCTGCAGAAGATCTTGTCTTAATAAGGCCACCACCATCCCCTTCCCCCGCCTCCATCATCAGCCAGGATAAAAGGCAGGAGTGCGGGTAGAGATGAGGGGGGACTCTGGAGAGTTCCAGCGCTGCCTGTTTATTTTGAGACACACTCGTGCATCTCCTTGGGCCACCATAACCATGGTCAAAGGACTCAGAATCTGAAGAACACAAACAAAGCTAACTGTGGCGAAAAGCCAGGGTAAAGTTTTCTTCAGCAGGGTAGAGGGAGGGCCATTTTGCATAGCCTTTTATATGATAATGGCAGCCCCTTCATCTGTATGGAACTTTGCAGCAAGAAGGAAAAATAAATAAATAAGGCTGACCGATAGCTTGTTTCCCCAAAGGCGGATTTTTATGGGATCATATGTTTTTTCAGCTTTTCAGTCACAGTTTCCTGCCTGGACATTAGGAGCCCTTGACATTGGCTATGTTCGTGCACCCTGGACAACAGCCCAAGCTGCCCAAGTGGCTCGACTGGGGTCCAGCTGGACCATGGCCCCTTCCCAGGTCACAGTGATAGTGAACCTTGTCCCCTTCGATGAGCTGCACGCAGCAGCATGTCTTTCAACACCTTCCAGGTCAAGCATGGGCTCCTCTTATCTGGCAGGTGAGGAAAAACAGTGTGGGTTGGATCGGGAGCCTGGATCTGGAGCCTGTGAGTGTGTAGCAATTCAAAAGCAATCACAGAAACGACTCCAAATTGCTTTCACTCCTGTTGTATTCACCACGGCTCCTTCCAGCTTCAGAGGGGACTTTTAGAATTGGGCAGTCTTAGGCCGGGCGCAGTGGCTCACGCCTGTAATCCCAGCACTTCGGGAGGCCGAGGCAGGCGGATCGCGAGGTCAGGAGATTGAGACCATCCTGGCCAACATGGTGAAACCCCGTCTCTACTAAAAAATACAAAAACTGGCTGGGCATGGTGGCGCACGCCTATAGTCCCAGCTACTTGGGAGGCTCAGGCAGGAGAATTGCTTGAACCTGGGAGGCAGAGGTTGCAGTGAGCTGAGATCATGCCACTGTACTCCAGCCTGGTGCCTGGCAACAGAGAGAGACTGTCTCAAAAAAAAAAGAAAAAAAAAATTGGTCAGCCTTGAGTTTAAATTGGATGATTGAGGACAAACAGCTTAATTTCTCAGCTTCATTTCTTATCAGTAAAATTTTAAGCAATAAAACCTGCCTCATGGAGCTGTGATGATGACAAGAGACAATTTTGTAAGCCATCTAGCAAATAGTAGGTGCTCAGTAAACAACAGCTGGTGTGATTATCAGGTGTCCCAGATAGCCTCACCAGAAGACACTTTCCTGGCAGACTAACGTATAGAAAGGTAAAGCAAAGGGTGTTGGAGCTGTGCGTGTCTTGAAGTTGGGTTGAGGAAACAAGCAAAACATGACAGTCCTCCAGCTGTCTCTGTGCAGCTGTCACTTGACTTCCCCACATTTGGGTGGGAAGAAATTTTTCTGGAATGCCTTCTGACTTGCTCTCCCTCTCAGGGGGCCATGGAGCAAGGAAATCGGATTGGGAAGAAGAGAGAAATGATTTTTGTTCTGCATTTTCCCACCTTGGATTGTGTTTTTTTGAAGGAATGAAGGGGTTGATAAAAATAGTACTACCCTCTTAATCCTGAGTAATTGCAGCTTAATGATATTTAGGCCAGTGGTTTTATCATGTTAAATTTGGGGAGAAGTCACAAGATGAGTCATGGAAAACTTTTTGATAAAATTATGGAAACTTGGGACATGTGTGATTTTCTTTCTCTTGCCTCACTCCTTCCTGACTTCCCTGGTCCACCCTTTTCTCCCTGCCAACAGGGTCCTCTGCGGCGAGCCCATGGGAAGTGCTTCCCACCTCCGCACCTCCTTTGGGGCATTGGGCATTGCCTGAGTGGTCAATTCACAGAGCTCCATAGTCACTGACCTCTCCTGTGTGTTCTTGGGTGGAAAAACTGGAGCCCAGATCCCTCCAGGGGGTCAGCTGGTCTGCAGAACATCCAGATGTAGCCCAGCAGGTCACAGGAATAAGCAACAGAAACTAGCTGTGCTCCAGATTGTGGCTTTAGAGTTGCTCTCATAGAAGAATCAGGAATCTGTTGCTGTTGCTTTTCCTCATAAATCACATTCTCCCACCTCCAAGTTAGCTGCCTCAGAAGGACAGGGGTGTCTCCCTGGTTATGGGGACCCATCGCAAAGTCCATTTGATGTTCCACCCTCCCATTACCTCTCTATGGTCCAGCCTTAAAGCAACAAGGTGAGGATATCCCCAAAGCTGTGGAAGCTCCCAGGGAGATTCTGAGATAACATTCAGAGTATGGCCAAAGAAGAGACAGAAAGGTCACATTCTTCTTTAAAAGTGAGAAACACACCTATTCTGCATTGGCGAGCCTTTTGTTGTTGTTAACCTAAAACATTGGTTAAGGTAATAATAATTATAGTCACATTCATTTTTATAGAACATCGAAGTTTACAAACTACTTTCACATAATAAAGAAATGAAATATTAAGCACTTTGGATGTCACAGCATCTTCAAACAATATCCTGATGGCTGTTCTTCTTCATTATGAAATATTCCCCTTGACAATTACAGAACAATTAATGCTGACTCAGTGACAGCCTATATCTGGAAGATCTGCTCCATTGTGGATAGGTAAAAGTGATGGGCCCCAAGTTTCAAGAAACCTTCGGACTGTACATTCAAAGTGTCTTGAAGCTCCAGTACATCCCAACAAAGTGTGAGTGCAGCAAATATCAGCATAGCTCCAGCCTGAACTAACCAAAACATGCTTTTCATTTAGTAAGTATCTCCTCTGTGCAAGGCAATTTGCTGTATCCAAACATGTAATTATGCCCAAACCTTACTATAGCTCTTCAAGGTAGATAAACACGGTGGCTCAGAAAAAGTTAAATGACTTTGTAAGGCCACAAGCCAGTAGGTATGGACAGCTCAAGCTCTTTCCATTACAGTAGTGCAAAGTAGGTTCCATAAGATTCTGGCTTCAATAAAGGAATAATATTAAACAAATAAGTATATTTGACAAGAGAATTTTTGTGAGACAGGATCTTGCTCTGTCACCCAGGCTGGAGTGCAATGACACAATCAAAGTTTACTGCAAACTCAAACACCTGAACTGACACCTCCTGTCTCAGCCTCTTGAATGGTAATACAAGCATGCACCACTATGCCTGGCTAATTTTTAAAAACTTTCGTAGAGATCACGTCTCACTATGTTGCCCAGGTTGATGGTGAACACACCCTGTCCTCAAGCGATCTTCCTACCTGAGCCCCCTACGGCATTGGGATTACGGCATGAACCATTGCACCCGGCTGTCAAGAGAATCTTTAGACCAGTGGTCTTCAAAGTGTGGTCCCAGACCAGCAGCATCAGGATGATCTGGGAACTTGCCATAAGCTGGACAGAGTGATTCAGTTCAGAATAGGGCTCCAGAGTTTGTATCTGTAGCACAGTCCCAGGTGATGTTGGTAATTCTGATGCAGCCTATTTCTCGGGAGTAGTGTTCCCAAGAAGGCATTTAGTAAGCACTGAGATAAAAGCAGTTGTATGGCAATGACCTTCAGATACTCAGTTTCAGTAAGAAGAAAAACAGGATGGGTTCTTACTGGGGCCAAGAGTTGGTCTTTCAGCTTTTACTTAGGAAGGAGTGACAGTCATGGTGGTTGTGATAGACCCAAACCACATTCTGGATATTGGAAAAGCCCACTAAGGCATGGCTCACTGCAACTAACCAGGTTTTCACAAAAGGGTGTATGTCATGTCTCAGCTCCAATTCCCTGATGAGTTGTCCTCCTCAGATACACAATGAAAAGTCAAGGTTCTGCCACCCACCCTTGGTTTAATATTTCACCTTCATAAGGGTGTAGACTACGCATCCAGGTGTTCGGTACCTGCTGTCACAGGAGTAATAAAAGATGGATGAGTTAAATATCAGGAATACAGAACAGAGGACCTCCCTGGGTCTGTGACATTTCTGACAAAGAAAGAAAACAGGAATGAAGGAATTGTGTAATTCAGTGCCTGTGCTCCAAACTGTTTGGGGCCTGTGCACAGACCCCTATCCCAGGCGGACAGGATCGCCAGGCAAGCAGCACCTCTTCTGTGTACAGTTGGCCTTGCAGCTTCTCAGCGTGGCCAGGCCACGTGGCCACACAGCCTGCTTTCTCCAGGCAGTTCAAACTTGCCTAAACCATGGACTCTGCTTTGATGGTAAATCTTCCCAAAGCAAGGGTTTTTCTTTCCCAGAAATGTTCTGTAGTGACCAAAACTCTGGTAACCCTAAATACCCAGACACTCTAAGAAGCACATCTTTCCAGGAAGTTACTTACATGCCACCAAAGAAGGCAAAGTAAGATGGTAGAAGCAGGACCCACAGTTTTGAGGCTAAGTAACTGAGGAATAGGTGAATGTGTTCCAAAGATGATAACGTTTCATTTCAATTTGTCCCACGGAGACTTCTATTATATTGCTCTGAACATTTTTTCTACCTGGAAGTCAGCCTACCTAACATCTGCCAAACCTTTCTAAAAATAAATATTGGGCATACTGCATTGCCTAGGTTGTAAAGTGAAACCTCGGGGAAGCCCTTGGACTTTTGATTTATATAATAATCACCTGTAACAACAGAAAGATTATTTCCTGCTCAGTATGGATCATAGACACTAACCCAACTCTGAGTTTTGACTAAGGCTTTTGGAAGGTTTTAGACTCCGGGCTCACTGAAGTGATGAAAGGGATTTCTGAGTCACAACTACCACCTAAAATCCAGGAAAAATTATGAGTGTAGAGTATTTGCCCAATTTCCCATCCCAGATTTGGCGCTTAACTCTCAGCAGTCTCTGATTCTTGGATCCGCATACAGGGAAGGGAAAGAGAATTAGAATTATTGAGAAGCCCTGCATGCAAGCTACAGTACTTTATATCTGAGGTTTCATTTATCATCACAGCATCCTATAAGCTAAGTAGTTATTATTGCCATATTACAGATGAAAAGACTGAGGCTTAGGGTGTTAGGTTAGTTAACTAAGACCTGCCATTGATACCTACCCACTCTCCCCATCATACACACACAAGGACACATACAGAATACTGGGTTAGGAAATCTTTAGCTTATGTCTATTATATTTATGGTACAAAACATTTGTCACACTTTATCATAAGTGCCTGTGGTCCGAGTGGCACCATACTGCAAGCCAATAAGAAGACATATAAGTGTCAAACAGATACATTTTTTTAAAAATGCTCACCCTCACTAACCATCAGGGAAATGCATATCAAAACCACAATGAGATACCATCTTACTCCAGTTAGAATAGCAATCATAAAAACAAAAAGAAAAAAATAACAAATGTTGGTAAGGATGTGGAGAAAAGGGAATTCTTACATGCTGTTGATGGGAATGCAATCTAGAATGGCCACTATGGAGGAGAGAATAGAGATTTCTCAAGAAAACTGTATATATAATCGCCATAGGATCCAGCAATCTCACTACTGAGTACTTATCCAAAGAAAATAAAAATAGTATATCAAAGCGATACCTGCTCTTCCATATTTGTTGCAGCACTATTCACAATAGCCAAGATATGGAATCAATCCAATAATCTATCAATAAATGAATGGATAAAGAATATGTGATATAGATACACAATGGAATACTACGGGGCCATAAAAAAGAAATCCTGTCATTTACAGCAACATGGATGGAAATGGAGGTTGTTATGTTAAATGAAATAAGCCAGGCAGAGAGAGAAATATGTGTTCTCACTTATGGGATGCCTAAAAAGTTTATCTCATGAAGGTAGAGAGTAGAATGATGGTTACCAGAAGCTGGGAAGGGTCAGGGGGTAGGGCTGGGGGAATGAAGAGGGGTTGGTAATGGGCACAATCTCACAGTTGGATGGAAGGAATAAGTTTTAGTATTTGATAGCACAGTAGGGTAACTATAGTTAACAACAATATATTGTATATTTCAAAATAGTTGGAAGAGAAGATTTGAAATGTTTCCCAAACAAAGAAAGGGTAAATGTTCAAGGTGAAAGATAGCCTAAATAACCCTACTTGATCACTACATATGCTATGCATGTATCAAAATAACACATCTACTGCATAAATATGGACAAATACGATGTATCAATTAGAAAATTAAATAGATAAAAAGAAAAAACTCACAAAAAAACTGTTGAATGAATAGAAGCATTTCTAATTAAAATTCTCCATGCTTTCAAGATTCTCTACACAGCATGGCTATTAACCAATATCTATGTTATTAGGTATTTTTATCCTCAATAATTCAGGCTCTTTCATGAATTAGCAATCTTTTTTTTTTTTTTTTTTTTTTTTTTTTTTTTTTTTTTTTTTTTTTTTTTTTTTTTTTTTTTTTTT
>NW_016107360.1:12730944-12732805 GCF_001604975.1 Cebus imitator | reverse complement strand
TTTTTTAATTTTTAGTAGAGACAAGGTTTCATCATGTTAGCCAGGCTGGTCTTGAACTTCTGGCCATCTGCCCCCTTTGAACTCCCAAAATGCTGAGATTACAGGTGTGAGCCACTGCATCCAGCCAGCAAATTTCTCTAAAAGAACGTGTATACTAAAGTCGTCTAAGAGGCATCTTTCTTCAGAGGTAGAAAGCACTTCAGTTTTCCTTGTCTCAGATAAACCAAGCAGTATAATCTTGTTCAGTAAGGACATTCATTCACACTTACATATTCATTCATTCATTCATTCATTCCAGGAATTCTTCATAGAGCTTCTTCCACGTGTAAGGCAATGGTGCTGAGAACGACAGGTGGAGACAGGCAGTGCCCTGTGGTAACATGGCTCTCAGTCCCAGGGGGCAGATTCAGCAAAAATCAAAACGCGAGGTAGGACGTTAGGTGTCCCATAAGCAATGCTGAAAAAGCACTGCAGGAATTCAGCAAAGATCAAGATTGCATCAGGTAAAGGGAGATCAGAGAAGGCTTCATGGAAGTGGCAGCTAACATGAGCTTTCATGGGGGGGTTAGATTTGGTCAAAGATGAGGGAAGAAGAAGACCTTGCAAGAGGAAATAACTTGTCTGGGCAAGGACAGGAAGGTGGTGAAGCCACATAGTGGTTTCAGGAAGAATGGCTTATTTCATTTTCCTGAGCAGAAAAGACATGAGACAAATGAGAAAGAAAACTAGAAAATTAAATTTTGGAGTCAGAGGGTGAAAAACACCCATTTAAACTGAGTAGCCACTACCATTGCTATTTCTACTGAGCACACGATCCCAGAAGAGTTTAGGACCCATCAAGAAAAGCCAAACTTTCCTTCGTACCATTAGCAGTTCCTCCAGTAGAATGTAGCCTTGGCTCCTGGCCCAACTAGCACAGCACCTGGGACACATTAAGACCTCAATAAACGTGTTTCAATGGAATTGGGAGGACATAATGGAAGCATTCCCAGTGGTAGAAGCTGGGCATAGAGAAAGGGAGGGTTCATGGCAGTTTCCTTCAAGAGCCAATATTTAAACAAATTAATACATAGCACAGCCTACATACCAGTGATTAATCTCTATTCCACTGCCAAAACTCCTATGACACCCAAAAGTAATGGTGTAGCAACCCCCTGAATCCCAAGGTTATGCCCTAAGAAACCCAGGGCAGGGCTCACCTAAGCTTGCTCTCCTTAAGGCAGTCGTTCAAGCAGACAATATTCTTCTAGAATCTAACATGGGCTCCAAATACATCTTCACTCACCAAATGTTCATTTCACTCTAGGAAGGTGGCAGTCTCTAGGACAGGTGTAGAATAAAATGCCTGACAATATGTGGATGTCTCTCACAGAACTCTGGAGATGAGAGGATTCCCATGCTTGGGTTGGGAAATGGAATTAATGTGTCTTGGTGAGCAAAGCAGTCATGGTGAATTACATGCCTTTGGTGGCATTGAAAAATGTGTTACGAAGAGCAAGCTACCTTTCATTGCTAGGTTTCAGGGCCAGCCACGCTGTCTGCAGCCACATCTGCAGAACACGAACGAATCCAGAGTGAAGATGAAGCTCAACAGAAGCCTTATGGGGCACTTTTAAAAGACCAGGATATAGCCAGGTACGGTGGCCTCACACCTGTAATCTCACCATTTTGGGAGGCTGAAGCAGGCAGATCACTTGAGGTCAGGAGTTCCAGACCAGCCTGGCTGACATGGTGAAACCCTGTCTCTACCAAAAATACAAAAAAT
The DNA here is from genome assembly GCF_001604975.1 of Cebus imitator. Taxonomy (NCBI): domain Eukaryota; kingdom Metazoa; phylum Chordata; class Mammalia; order Primates; family Cebidae; genus Cebus; species Cebus imitator. The sequence continues at coordinate 12,731,040 of NW_016107360.1, read as the reverse complement.
TAGCCAGGCATGGTGGCATGTACCTGTAATCCCAGCCACTTGGAAGGCTGAAGCAAGAGGATTGCTTGAACCCAAGAGGCGGAGGTTGCAGTGAGC
>NW_016107360.1:12706539-12730894 GCF_001604975.1 Cebus imitator | reverse complement strand
AGTGCAGTCAAGATATTTTCATGTGTTTGTCGAGGTCAAGCATGTCTTGACGTTCTGCAATGCTTCCAGCAGGCTTTTTTTAAGTAAATAATATTAAAATATATATGCACCCATGAAGAAATAGACAGGAAGAAGCAGTCTAAGTAGCAAGAAACACATGAATTTTTCAGCAGACAGCCCTATCTACTGGATCTGCAACTTCCCAGCTTTGTGACTTTTCAGCAAATTTTTTAAACTCTTAAGCTTCAACTTCTCATTGTAAAAAATGGGGGTAAAAACATCTATCTTCTAGGACTGCTATGATGATCGGGGGATAATATAAATAAAACTTCCAGAACAGCACCTGACAAATAGTAGGAGCCCAAGGAATGATGGCAAATTTTATTATTACTAGTTTATAATCTCAATTCCAATAATGTGGTATTATGTTTCCCCGCTATGTCTAAATGTGTATAAAACAGGCATTTCATTTTTCTCTCTCTTGGAAACTGTTAGAAAGAAACTAGGAGTCATATTAATACAACTCAACTGAATGTAATCCTATAGGATAAATTAACATCCTTCCCTAATACATTCTCCTGGCACACAAACTCTCTGTGCACTAAAAAAACAAACCTTCTGTATATGGTCAGAGACATCGTATTCTGTAGAAGTACCATGGAAGTGGTTTGAAGCATGCCAAGTGAGATTGGCATATACATGACTTCTCAGTAGAAGGTTTAAAAAAAAAGTCCAGTCATTTAGTAAAGGTATTTGCTGTTTTAAAATCTATTAAATACAGGGATTGAAGCAGTAGAAGGGTTATAAATAAACAATAAATCATGCAATTATTACTGTTTGAATTTTGGCAAGATAATAAAAAGAGCAGAGGTATAATCAGGAAATAATAGAAAAGACCTGCAAGGCACCCCTGCAATTAGTGATAAACAGAGCTTGGCTCAGAGTCGGAGCCCCAATATGGCTCTCATTAAAGAGCCTTGGGACCTGTTCTTGGGGCAGACCTCCGTGAGCCTGGGGAGAAGTGAGGTAACCAAAATGTCAGCACACACCCCCTTCCAACTTCAGATAATCTTTTCCTACAGTATTATAACCACCTGGGCTGAAATGACTACCTTATGCCAAGTGAGGACCAATCCATGGCCTTCCGAAACTCTAATTGAGATGTTTCCTGTTCTCAGCTTTTTTACTCTTTCCTTTATAATACCATAAACACACACACACACACACACACACACACACACACACGCGTATACACATGTGCACAGGCACACTTGCATGCACACACACACACACGCACTGTGCCATGGGCGCCTTTACTCATTTTTGCTTCTACCCCTTTCTTTCGCCTTCTTTTATTAATGGTACCTCTTAAGGAGATAAATGCTCCCACACAAGTGATACCACTTAAACAGATAAATAGTCCACACTGGAGAGACCCAGAGCACAGGAGAAAAACCCCGTCTTATTAGACTGGAAACAGACGCACTACATTAATGCAAAAAATCAGCATATGGTTCTAATAGGCTTTCTTAAAATGATTTATCAGCTGTGATTAAGCCCTCAACCAGCCTGTCTATCTTCATAAATAAAGCAAAAGTGCACCTTGCTCTAAAATGTATCTGCAGTATCTTATTACCCAGCCCTGTACGCTGCACTTCATTTACAACTCGGCTCTGGGGAGCCAAGAATTTGTGTGCAATCACAAAGTGTGTGCTCTGAAGAGACTGCCAAGATTTAGAACTCTTATCTCAGAGATAGTCTTTCTAAAAATCCATTACAATGAAGGCTTATTCCCTCTCTCTGTGCCACAGAGCTCAGCATTGCTGAAATATGAATAGGTAATTAAAAGGATATGCCTGATTTTACAGTCAGCGCAGTGACACAGAATCACCAAACAGCTGTTGGGAAGGGGATTTGGCCCTAGGAGCAAGTTACTTCTGCCAGGGAGTTGTAGGAAGTGGGGATCACTTCAAAAACCAGAGTTGGTCTCTTCCTTTCTACGGATAGGAAAGGAGAATGCAAATATTAGTAATCCTTGTTTGGACCTCATGCCCCGACTGGCTAATATGTCAAATGGTCTCAGTGACAAATGTGAAGGGAAGAGGCCTCTCAAAAGCCTGAAGGCAGGAGGATGAGGAGGACAAGTGCTTCTACTTGGAAACTAAGGAGGAGGAACTTGGCAAAAGTGTGTGAGCACAGCAAGTTATAAACTGATGTTTAAAAACTGACCTGAGTCAGCTAGTTCATACTGAAGGAACACGGCTCTACTGAAGTAGCACCGACTTAACCTTTGATGAAAAGCCAGTAATCTGGGCGGATGAGCTGAACCCCTACCACGATGCAACTAAACAAAGTATTTTAGTGGGTCAGTTCCTTTCAAGCCATTCCTAGCACACACCAAAGCACCACTCCTCCTCTCCCTTCTAACACCAAGTCATATGCAAAGATCAGAGACACACATATCCTTCTTTATGAGTTTCTCATCCATTTTCAGTTTGCTTTAAAGCACACATGTGAGCTCTCGGTGATTTTTTGTAACAACAACGCGTTGTTACGTGATTTAGTGATGTTTGTCTGGCATCCTGAGATTTTTGTCAAAGAGCAGTCAAATTTAAGAAGAGCAAAATGTAAAAGAGAAGATAATGCTGGGAATATTCCATCAGTGTTATTAACAGATGTTTTTCCTGTGGAACGCACCAGTACATTGCATGAGAAGTGCAGCACTGAGTACTTGTGGTCTACGACCGTTGCATTCAATTAGAAGGACTACTCTAATGAGGTCAAAGTAGCACCTCTCTCCCACCATCACAGACTGCACCCCCGGCCCTGGCCAGCTGTCCTACAATATGTGCCTCTGGTTGCAAGGAAGTCTGTGGGAGGGCATGTGTGTCTGGATCTGTGCAAATCCATTACCACCAAGAGTAAATCAACCCTAAGTTCACTCCCAGTTTATGGGCAAATCAGTCATACCATCTTCACAATCAAAGGGCAGTAGGTAGTTAAACATTGATAGCAAATATCTGCTAAAGTTAGTGTTGAACATTTCAGGCAACTTAGGTATAATCAGAATTCTGCCAGAACCTCCTAGAAATTGGCATGAAATTGTTCCCAAAGTCTAGATTCCCAACTTTGCCTAAAGCCCATACGCAGGTATGTGTGCATTGTTGTAATACAAATAAAGAAAAAATTGAGCAGAGATCTAGATTAAGGAATTATTTCCTTACTGTTGACATGCAGGAAAAGGACGCCTCTTTCAGGCAGCAATGTCACAACAGTGTTATTGTCTCTGTGAATGTGGAGTTCGGATTCCTGTACCCTGGTCACCTTTTTGGACACTTCCTATAGTCAACATCAGAAAGAATGTTCAAAGTGAGATCTTCTAGTGACAGATGAATCTAACAACCCCTACCCAGAAACCAGCTTTAATTTCTATTCTTCAGATCTCAACATATTCTAACGTCCTATGTTTAGAACTTCAAAGATGTCAAAAGGCCCATTTTACTGGTGAGAAAATAAAATCATGTGTGACTTTTAGAGAGCGATGGAACAGAGCTGATTTCTTGCCTTTGTCCTGAATTCAGACAACACTGCACGTCACACCCTCACAATCCACGTCGGGGCTAGTGTGGATAGCACAGGAAGTGTTCGGAGGCCACTTTCAGGTGGCCTGGCAGCATGAGGCAGGGAGCTCTTTGGCACAACATGCTGCGAAAGAGGTTGCCAGAATTCTGGGCCATCTTGTTTCTCTCTAGCCATTTGGGGAGCAACCAAGTGGGGCTACGAAGAAGCCCAGATTTCCTTACCCAAAGCTCTTGTTGCTTTGGTTAGAGAGCAATGGACAGGAATGCCTGGGCCAACCGTGCCCACAAATTCAGCAATAAGCTTACCTTCACAAATCCTCTGGGAAAGTTCCTAAGCTCTGTGCATAACAAATCATGCTGGGAGAAGGCAGCAAGGGGATGACTTCTTTAAGAGGCTGTGATTCAAAATGCCATCACCTGTAGTCAATCAGCCTGACATTCACACAAAACATGACTGCTTTTCTTCTTTGGGGAGGTGACTGCAGAGCCTGAATGAGCCCCCACCGAAACATAAAGCCCCCCAAAAAAGGCTGTGCCCAGCACCAACTCAGGCAGATTCGGTCAGCACTATGATCAACTTTCAAAAGTTTTCTTAGAACAGATGGTGTATTCTGCACGTACCTCAGATCTCAAGGACACCGCTGGCTGTAGCCACACTAAATACAAAATGTGAAGTCCTCACTTCACAGAGAGGACTGGGAAGCATGCTGCTCCCCAGCTCCCAGAGCCAGACAATGAAGGGAAAGCTTGCAGGTGGGACAGCCTGCTTCTAGCTTCAGAACTCTCAAATAATAGCTCAAATGTCGTCTTACAAATGTCATCATACACACTGGTCTTGCCTTGCCAGCCGCAAGTGAGTTCTATTAGCAAATGTGTGCTTAGAGGAGATGCTGAGAGTAAAATTCCTTTTGGAATTTTATTTCAATCAAGAGCCCAAGAAGAGGACTGGACTTGTCATCCAAAACAGGGTCACAAGTTCTAACAAACTGAACAGTAGCTTTGAATATCCCAGAAAGCAAAGCAGAGGGAAACCTAGTAACAGTCAAGCAGAGAAGCCCACAACAGATATCCCACAGGAGGAGCAAGTAGGTGGCTCTCTGCATGGCCACCCAGGGAAAACGGCCTAACTTCCTCTCCAACCCAACCAGCTTGTAAGCGCCATAAGGCTCACCAGAACAGCTAGTTCCAAAAAGTACACAAACATGGGTATCAGTAATTCGAGCTGGGAGGGGGCACCCTTTGATAAACTTTCCTAAGTCTTTGGACTTTGGTGGTACTTGGGCAAAGAATAAGGAAAATGGCCCTGCATGGTTCTGATGCTAACATCAGTCTTTGCACCACAGGTTTGAGTTGACAGCCAACATGCTGGAAATGCGGATGGGAGGAATGCTCGGAATTCCAGTTCCTGGCCTCAGACTTTTCAGTATGGAAATAACTTAACAACACACAAATGCTAGAGCAGAGTTCTCAGAGTAAATCACTCCCATACCTGCTGCTCGCTGCACTTAACGTTCACCTGGATTTATGAGATGATGGAGGCAGAGACGGTTTCTTGCAACTATTATATTATTTTCCTTTCCTCTTTTTACAATGTCAATTTTTTTTCATGTCTCTGTGAGGGGCCCGGGTAAGTGACTTAGCTACAGATGCTCACTGAGTCTATTATTTGGTCCAATTTCCAAATGTGAGTGCTGTTTTCTGCCTAGAACGGAAGCTTCATCTTTTAGTCATTTAGTTTTAATCTGGCCCAGAAAACAGATCTGTTTTCCCACATACCTTTGGGAGTATTAATGCAGGGCCTCACGGAGGACAGTGTGAGCTTTCTCTGCAGATGCAAAGGCCTCCTGAGCCCAGGTACACACCCCACTCTGCGCGCCTGTCTGGCACGTTAGAAATCCTGAATTACTCACAGCTGGAAACAGATTCATTCGGAGGAGAGTGTCCATTCGACGTTGTGATTCCATCTGGGTTAAGACCTTGAAATCCCAGCCTGGCTTGCCTGCCTTGGGACAGGTAAGAAGTGATTTAAACAAACTGAGAACCTGACCCAACCTGGAATTTTAAAAAATCACCCTGATGAGAAAGTTCCCTGCTGCTAAAAGCTCCCCTTTTCCCAGGCCTTAAAGCAGAGCTTCTTAATTGGTTTAGTGAGGATCATCCCAACCACCAGAATTCCCGTGGTGGACTAATTTTCAGCTACAGTGAGGCTGCCTGGTAGGAGGGCAGGGCAGGCCCAGCAAGTGGCCCTTCCAGGCGGCAGCTGAGCTGACAGTGCTTCCTACAGAGCTTCAGGGCTGCGCTGTGGTTTTGGCTGTTTTGGGTTTCTTTTTTCTGTCATGTTTTTTATTGCACCCACTTCAGTCCCAATGTTGTAGCACCAGGATCAGCTGACCACATGTTGCTGCAGTAAAATACAACATGATGCTGTGTTTATAAAATTTCCAATATATCCCCTTTTTATACCTACGATGTCCCACACCGACCTAACTTTTAACAATGAGAATATTTAGAGGAACTTTTTTTTAATCACAAAGAAAGCCAAACAGCTTCAACAACAATTGTTTCCCTCACTTTTTTTTTTTTTTTTAAGACAAGGTCTTGCTTGTCTTGATCATAGTTCACTGCAGCCTCGAACACCTGGGCTTAAGCAATCCTCCTGCCTCAGCCTCCCAAGCAGCTGGGACTATAGGTGTGGGCCACAAAGCCGGGCTGATTTTTTTATTTTCATTTTTAATACAGATGAGGTCTCACTATGTTGCCCAGGCTGGCTTTAAACTCCTGACCTCAACGGATCCTGTTAGCCCTTGGTCTCCCAAAGAGCTTGGATTTCAGGTGTAAGCCACCAAGCCTGGCCATACTTTTTTTTTTTTTCCGACTTTAAACATTTCTGTTAGTTTTCATTTTTAAAGAAGTGCATTCAGTTTTACAATAATACTTATTGCTAGGTATCTCTTTAAAGTTATGTTAAAGATCAAATAACCTTCTTGGAATTTGCAGCAAAAACCCAGTCGGAATTAAGAATGGTCTAGGCTTGAAGTCATAGAAATGGAAAATAAAGGGAACCGCTGAGGACTGTGTCTTAAGAAAGTTGATTGGACCTAGGGAGTGGAACAAAAGAGGGTGAGGGGCGGGAGCTGAGTCCCAGCGTGGGAGGTGAAACACGCCTCTGGCAGAAGCAGGGGAGTCGGGCATGGTGATGAGTTTATATGGAAAAGCCCTGGGTATGGCTTCAGGCCTGTTGAGTGAGGAATAGCAGTGGTATATTCAGCGGGAACATCAGTAACAGCTGGAGGCTAGAGACCAATATTTACGCCAACGCAGGGCTAGATGTACCAATAAAGGGATTATCTGGGTGGAGCTGACTGTCAAACTATGAGAATGTATGGGTTTTCTGAACAAAAGGTGTCAATAAAAACCACCTGAGAGTGGATACATTCAAAAGACAAGGAGGCAGAGCTGGACACCCAGAGAGGTCAGAGCAAGGCCAGGATGTTCCATATATACCACTGGCTCCCTTTTTGTCTCTCTGGACAGTTTATTTCTCTGAATTTCCAATGGAGAAAAATATTACTAGTGTAACCACTTACAACTATTCCCTGTTAACTGAAGGGGCCCAAATCCAATTATCATTAATAGCAGGTTTAATGGACATTAATCCATATCTGTACGTGAACATGAATATGCTTTCTGAATATGTAAGTCCTTTGATTATTACCATCCCCAGTCACAAGTGAACAGGAAATACTGGTACAAGAAAACACTATTTTACTCTGTAATATTTCCAACACAAATAGTCTTTCCCAAAATTAATGTCCAGCTTCCTCTAGCAATCAACATGATATAAATAAAAAAGGGTCCAAGCATTCTCCAGTCCTTCCTACTCTGCAGTGCCTCTGATGATAACACCTGCCACAGGCATGATGTGAATGCGTAACCTCCCTAATTCAGACTCCAGCCTCTGAAAACCTTGGACCAGTTCTCAAGAAGACATCAGATACAGATTTCTATCTCGCCAGAACAAATGTTGTTGTTTTGTTTATATTTGTCATAGCAAATATAAACAAAACCTGTGATTAAAAAATTAAATAATGAATACTGAACTCAGAGAACAATGAATTGTACCACAGGCTAGGAGATATTCATTGAAATTACTGTCACAACCACCTCCCCCCTTCAATTTGCCTGATAACACTGGTTGAAGACAGAGCCACCAGCTGCCAAATAAGCATCCAAAATTGGGTCCCCAGGCGCAAGAGGTAAAATAGCTTTTTCTTTACTGTAAAAGTTAGCTTGTAAGGACTCATCAATTAAGATCCAAATTACCTGAATATGCAAACTCATCAAGGGAGACAATGAACAAATATCTGTCCCCAGGTCAGTCAGTATTCCTCTAAGCTGTCAGCTTCCCGAGCTTCTCCTCATCTGCATCAAACGCTTAATATTGAGTGCTCACTCTCTGCAAGACAATGGACTGTGTATCCTGCTGCTTTCAGGATACCCTGACTTTTCACAGAAAAAAAAACAAATACAAACCAAAAATGAACTCCTATGAGTTGAAAAGAACTCCACGCCATTTTAAAGTTGAAGCAGAACCCGAGATCACATTCATTCACGTATATGGAAGTGAATACCAACTCTTAATAATCGCTGCTAAGATTGTACTCATTATTCCTGAATCCCAGTGACCTGAAACACATGAAATAGCTTCCAGTTTATCCACTGGTTTAGTCATTCCCCTGAGTGGGATGCAAAGATCAAGCCAAATTCCCTTCCAGCGTCAAATTCCACCAAAGATGACGGCATAATTTTAACCTATAAGTTGAACGTGATTTACATTTGTAGTATGCTGAAATGGGAGGACAAAAAAAATCCTTATAAGTCTAGGGTTTTCAGTCATTGGGGTGGTGGAAGAAAGAGGTTGTCATCTCCAATATCATTGTCAATGGGTGTTTCCTTTCAGTCATGCTGATAAAAAAAAATGGAAAGATCAAAAGAAGCCTCATCTACTAGGATTAAGCAAACATGGGGACATTTTCAAAACCTGGATAAAACCAAGTTTAGGTTTCAGAATATTCTTTTTCTCCAGACTTCTGGGGGAGGGAAGGATTGTTTTACACAAATATCAGAGAAGCAACATGTTAGCATAACCGGAAATGTGCAGCTGTTGCAAGTTTGCTTAACTTGGCATCTTTTATTTTTTTATCCAGCACCACTCATACCTTCCCCACTGAGCAGCGATGCTGGCTAGAGGCTGATGGGCACAAGACAGTGTAAGAAGGCAAAGTGCCTCTCTCTCTGTACCTTCTTGCCCCAAGTAATGGGTGGCATCGGGTAACGTGATTTCCAAGTATAGCATTTAATCAGATTAAACGGCCTGCTTTGGTGAGCTAAGGCTGACCCTGCCATGCCCTGTTCTGTGACTCCTGTTGAGCTGGGATCCAAGATCTTAAGATTGTAGCTTGTCCCTTGTCCCATGTGTTAAACAGTCAATACTCTCTGGGGATGGACTTCACTTTTAATCGTTTTGGTAGGAATTCTAGAGCATGGAAATGTCCTAATTTGCTATTGCTGCATCAGCATAATGAGTCTGATTTCAGTCCTATGGGAGAGTAACGACACTTTGCCCTTATACACCACACTTTTCATCTTCAGGGTCCTTAACCACGTTAGGCTGTAATGTTATATTTCTCCTAGCAAGACAAAGGAGTTCATTTCCAGTCCCTTCGATTACACTTCCTTCCTTACACACACCCCCACACCCATACCCCCATACCCATACCCCCCCCCCCCCCCACACACACACACACACACACACACACACACACACAGTTATTATATGATGAAACTATTTCCCATCTCCTAGATGTGCATTATGCAATTCCTTTTTTTTTTAAGTCATTAAACTTAAAAGGAAAATTCACCCGCCTCTTTTCTGTTTTATTTCCTCTAACATGGAACACAAAATCAACATGCTGGTTGTCCATTCAACATGTATGCTAGGGCTGGGCTTCCCTACTTGACTTCATTCTTCATACCTCATGGTCTAGTGACTCCCAAATGTGCATCTCTAGGCTGGTCTTCTTCCCTGAATACCAGACCTATATATCCATCTGCTGATCCAGTATCTCCACTTAGCAAATCTAAACAGAAACCCCCAATTTTCCCTTAAACGCACTCCTCCCACAGGCACTCCCATCCTTCCGTTGCTCAGGCCAAACACCCGTGTTTATCTTTGGTCTTGCTCCTTCTACTACTCCCCAGTCTAATCCATCAGCAAATCCTGTTGGCTCGCTCTTCAAAATGTATTCAGAATCTAGCCACTGCCTCCACCTCCACCTTGAGCCAACCTGCTACCATCTCAAATCTAGATTCTTTCAATAGCCAATCAACAGCTCTCTCTCTCTCTCTCTCTCTCTCTGTCTCTCAGCCACTGCCCTTCAATAGTTTGCATTCAGTTCTGCAGCCAAAGTGATCTTTCTAAGACGTAACTCAGATCTTCTCACTCCTCTGCTCAAAACTGTCCTGGCCAAGCATGGTGGCTCACATCAGTCATCCCAGCACTTTGGGAGGTGAGGCAGGCAGATCACTTGAGTCCAGAAGTTTCAGTCGGGCTTAGACAACGCAGTAAAACTCCTAAAACCCCATCATTACAAAAAATACAAAAATGAGTGGGAGATGGTGGTGGTTACCTGTAGTCTCAGCTACTTGGGAGGCTCAGGTGGGAGGATCACCCAAGCCCAAAAGGTCGAGGCTGCAGTGAGCCAAGATTGCACCACCACACTCTAGCCTGGGCAACAGGGTGAGAACCTGTCTCAAAAAAACAAACAAAAAACTGTCCTATAGTTTCCCATCTCACTCAGTTAAAGCCAAAGCCCCTTAAGTGGTATACAGGGCCCCCCAGGATCTGTTCCCCCAGACCCAGCTCTCTAAGTTTACTACACCCGCTTTGGTCTCTTTGTAATTCCTCCAACACAGAGCATCCTCCAGCCTCAGGCCTTTGCACCCATGTGCTTTCAGCCTGGAATATTCTTCTCCCCACTGTGTACCTGGTTCAGGCTTCCTCCCACTTCGGGTCTCTGCTTGCACATCTACTAACCAGCGATGCCTGTCTGACCACTCCCAGCATGCCCTGCATGCCTTCCCTGCTACATCTTTCTCCATCACACTTATCACCATCTGACATGCTATACTTCTTTTTTTTCACATATTGTTGTCTTGCCCCCTAGAGGTAAGCTACATGAAGGCAGGTATTTTTGTTTTTTTCTCATCATCTTTATTCAGTGGTATATTCAACAATGCCTTGGACAGTGCCTGCCATGTGGTGACCACTTGAAAATATTTCTTGAGTAAAAAATGATGAACAAAAGTTTCTTATATGTTTCAGGACATGAACTAGGATGAGTCCTAAGCCACTGGCAAGTTGAGATTTATGATCCCTGATAGTGAATTTCAACATGCTTTTCTAAGGGGAAACAATTCTCTTATTAAAGATTTATGAGGCTATAAGCTTATAGTAATGTGGAAGTTGAGGCAATTGTGGAACGTGCTGTCTGCTATCCATGGTATTAATACAGATACTGAGGCCCTTTGCCAGTGGACATAAGCTGCTTACAGCCTACACTGATTCTATGTACACATTGGGATGCTCTTGGGAAAAGATGCTGGGATTAGAGACAATCTGTATAACAGACTTTTCCCCAACGAACAGCCACATGGGCCAAGTAGAGATCAATTCTCTATGTGCTTTTTAACCGAATTTTCTAGACCAACTGCAGCTAGAAGTTTAAAGACAGTGTGCAGAACCAGCCCTATCTTTCCAATATTTTTGCATAAGACACATAGAATGTTCAAGCAAGAACCTTTTTTAGTCAAATGCTCCAGATAAATTAATCCATCTTCCACTTTACTAAAACTTAATGAGGAACCAATGCAAGTCTAAAGACTCAAAGGAAGAGAAATCAGAAGAGAACTAGAGATGTAGAATTAAAAAGAAATAATGGTCTGAATGTAGACCAAAAGGAAAAAGAAGAGACTACTAAAAAATGGTAAGATAGGCACTGAATAAGAACCTGTGTTTCTGCTTTTTCAGGCAGGGAAAGAGGAGCTGGGGTGGCAGGATGCTAAGGATGTTGACAGCTGGAAAAACAAGCTCAAAGGGGTAGGTGAAGGAATATTGTCAGGTGGGGGAGCCTTACTTCTACTCCTCATTTCCCTGCCCTGTGACTTCCAAAGAAATGCCAGATCAGAAGCCACCAACACAGCCCTCTTTGTCGTCAGAGGAGTCACTGTGCTTTAGATCTCAAGAGGATGCCCTCTTGTGTAACCATGGCCACTGTGGCTGGATTTGGCCCCTGTGGTTTGAATGAGGCAAAGAAAGAAGAAGCCTCAACAGCATGGATATTCTCGAGTTTCCCATGCATGCAAGTGAGGCTGGGACATGAGACAGTGGTGTCCTGAGACACTGGCCCCAGACCGTGGGGAGGCTGGCTGCAGGGTTCCCCACCCACACACCTATCATGAAAGCATCACATGGCTATGAGCAACACTTAAAAGAGAGAAAATAACATGTTTCTACAGCTGCAATAGTTCCTTTTCTTACTTTGGTTGCTTAATAATTTTAATTTTTAAAGTTTAATTATACTCTTTTTCAATGCACAAGAAATTTAAAGCAAGTCATGAAACATGTATAGCATGACAATTTTTTTTTTTTTAATTTAAAATCAGAACCAGAGACAACATAAACTAGAACTGAAAGTCTGGTCTAGGGAGGAAGTAAAACATGCTTGTCACAATGTTCGAAAAAGTTCTCAAAGTTTAGCTGTAAACTTGGCTTTGTGTTAACCTAGCAGTCAAAGCGAAAAGAGAAACAGAACCAGCTACAAGATTCTCATGTCCATGAGGAGAAAAATATTTCAGTTCCTCAGGGGAAGCAAACCATTTCCTGGAATTCAGATCTGCAAGAATTTCCTCACACAGGGCTTCATGTAAGAAATCATGAATAATGCAATGGAGAATATCTAAAACCACACCCCAACAATAGGCTTCATGAAACTGTTCTTGGAAAAATGTCTTCAGTAAAAATCTAGGGCACACACTTCAGGTAAAACCATTCTATCAGAAATGAACACAATATGGACAAAATACACATCTTTCTTGTAGTTCAGTTTATTCTAAGAAGTTCATTCCTCAAGATAGGCAAAGCTGGCTTAATTCCTTAATCTTCACATACATATGTCTACCAAAAAACTTAAATTTATTATTCAACCAAAGGCAGTTGACTAGATGAGAATTTCTTCCTCCCTCACACACTATTTTCATGGTTTAAAAAATACATATTTCTGTTGCAACAAAATACAGAATCATGTCATTTATTTTTATTGAGTTAATTTTTTAAAGTGCTCAGAACTTTATTATTTGGCTGGCAAATAATAGTTGTGGTATAAGTGCTTGTTTAACAAAGAAAAAAGGCACTTCATATCATGCAATAGGGAGTAGAGGAGTCAAGCATAAATGACAAATTAATTATAAACAAATAAAATAAGTTAACTGAGATTTTATACTCCTCTTCTAAGTATCACCTATTTTCATGGATTTTCCTAAAGCTGTACAGGCTGAATACAAGCTCTTGACTATTATGACATGAGAATGTGACAGAAAAAGTCTGGTGGAGGGGGGATTATAATAATTTCACATAGACTAGGACAAAAAGGCTTTGAAACACTTAGAGAAATATCAGAACCTTTTAAAATTTCTTTTCCGGATGGAACAGCTGGACTCAGAATTCATTCCTACCTAACTGGTCTTCCTTTCAATCACCTTTCACATTTTGAATTTCTGTTCACAGACTGTATCTAATTTGTTGCTTAATACAATGTGGGTATTCAATAATGCTTTAGAGTAACGATGAACAAAATACCAAAAAGCCTCCTCATCACAATGGTTTGTGACCACCATCCCCTTTCCTTAATCTTGTAAAGTGATTTTAAATTTCAGCACATTCCCACAAAAACTGAATATATTCCGAAGGGTTTCATAAAGTAAATTTCCTATGTGTTTAAGAACAAATGATTCACACTTATACCTAACCTGTTTGTCTCTGCAACAGCAGATGTTCAATACTAGGACAAGGTAATATGACCAGGTAGTAATTATGAATCTGGTGCAGAATGAACAGAAAGATTATCAAAAGCAGACAGTTACAACATGGGCCGAAATCCATAGAAATCCCCTCTTCCACCATGAAGATTACTCACCTGTTCTCTTACCCAGTGGCTCTAGTCATCTGTACTCAAGGCCCACATAAGGTTTGCTCTTAAATACTTAGCAAAGTAAAACAACTCATTGAGAATAGAAAAAAATCTGTAAATTTGACTTGGGTTCAAGAATCTGAATTTTTTTTGCTAGAATTTTGTATTTCAGGTACCTATTTTTCACATGATTATCTAGCTTTAAATTCTGCCATAATCAAGGAATAATCATTTTTTTAAAAAACATTAGACAAATATTCACAAATGGCTAAAATACTCCTTCAAGGCCACATCAACACAATCTGCAGTGCAGCGCCACCTAGTTTTCTCATGGAAGTTTCTAGCAGGACACCTCTCAAGGCATCCATCCAAGCAAACCTACCCGCTTGCTGCTCTCCTCCTCCTGGGCCTTCCTGAACTCGTGCTCCAGAGAGCAGTCCAGCTCGCTAAAGAGGCCCACCTCCTCGCAGTTCTTCAGGAATCTCGTTGGGGTCGGAGTTTGATCTGAAAACAGAGTCCGAGAGACCATAAATGAGTTTTTTTTTCTCAAAAACCAGTAGCAAGCATGAGCTAGGTTAGGTAATCCCCTCCCCTTGCCTTAATTAAAATGTCCACTAGCCATCCACAGTCTCTCAGCCCTTTAAATAACATGACAATATGCAAGAAAATAAAACCATAAATTCTGAAGCAGGAGTACAGTGGGCAGAAGGCTGTAGTCTACAAGGGCTTGCCGAATTCCCACTGGACAACTTCAAGAGGTCTCATCCTCCACTTGTCTGGAGTCTGTATCATCTGAGTACACACACAAACATGTGGAATGACCCTTTTTATTTTAAACTTGAAAAATAAAACGATTTCGCTAAAATAAGGCCAAAAAATCTAACCCAGTGTTAAGCCTGACTTCAGGGGGCTGAAAAGAAAAAGGATTTTGCAAATTCTTACAGTAAACAACGAGGAAGAAACAAGCATGTTAATTCCTTCTTCTTAATGGAGAAAGAAAACTTAACAATCCTATCTCTCTTTCCAAAAATCATAGCAGGATGATAAAAGGCTCCAAGTCAAACACATTCAGCTTACATCCTTTAAAAATGTCATTATTAATTTTATTTTCCTTTGCTATAGCCAAAAAAATGTTCTGAGAATGCTCTTTAAAAGGAAAGGAATTTCTTTCATATTTTTGACTTTCTAGAGAGCTTACCACTTAGAAAACTGAAGGAGCTGAAGCTACTATTTGTAGCTTAATATTTATGCAGAATTTGAAGTTTATGAAATATTTTCATACAATTCTTGAGAATCGAGATCTCACAAGATTATGTTAAATAGAAGGCAAGTAGGGTAGAACTGCACTTTTGTAGTCACTGAGTACAATCATCTTCCTTGGTGAAGATGTACTTGAGTTGAGACATAAAATTGTATAAATGGTCTTTTCTCAGAAACAGATATTAGAACCAGAAAGGACCATGGAAGAAAGCCTAACCCAGCCAAATTTTTGCAGATCAGAAGAACAGAGGCCCAGAGTGATGAACAGTCTTGCTCAAGGTCTCCCAGGTAGATAGGGGAGACACCATGATTATAACCAAGGCCTCAATGCTATTTCCACTGTGTACATGTATTATTCCCACCTAAGCCTATAACAGACTCTGCTAGATTGATATCGCATTTTCCCAACTTGATCTACACTCAGTCTCAAAATTTCTGCATAGTTCTCTAAGTCATTAACCAGTCAACCGAAGATGTGTCCTCAAGTTGAAACACATTTGCCATTCCTGCATTCTTTCATAAATTCCTATAAGAAAGTAGAATTCTATTTACTTTTCTAAATCATACAGAGAATATTTAAGCCCAGTAAATCAGTAAATTGTCTGATTCAAAGAATATCTTAATACCCATGAAGCAGAAAATGCTGTAATATCCCCCATCGAATCGGCCCTTTAGAGGAAATGTCTCTTGACTCCCTATGGGCAAGGAACTTTCAGCACCCAAATGGCTGACTTGGATTCCATGCAATAAAATCCCCATCTGCACTTTTTCCCGTTCTTGACCTGATCTCCAAGATACTGAGCTCCTTCCATTTCACAGAGAGCATACCACGGCTGTTCGTCAATTTGGCATTACAGATAAGGGATGTGTGAAAGAGTGGGTTTTTTAAAAAAACATTTTATCAACAATTAATTTACTAAGAGGCACACATATACTCCTAGGTCCCTAACAATATAACTATTGTGTGTTTATAGAAAAAAAATTAACATTTATGCAGCATTTTGCAATTTACAAACATTTTCACCCACATTGTCTAGAATCTAGATCTTGCCTGATTCTATGAGGTAGAAGGGTAGATACTATTTTGTAAATGAAGAAAAATAAAAACATAAATGAAGAAACAAGTTTCCTTGCACAAGGTCACACAATTTGTAACCATCTTCTCACCACTAAGTCCTCTCTTACCTTCAGATATGATTCCTTTTTGATCTAAATTCAGTGCTTTGCCCTCCCTGATCCAAAGGGCTCTTTTGTATATATAGAAGACAATTTTGACATCCCAGAAATCTAGATTTGAGAATAGTATAATATGGGGGAATTTACTTACATTCTCTGGACTTCATATTCCTCATCTTTCAAATAAATTTCTAAAGCTGCAGGATTCTATAAATCCTAAAATCACCACATAATGGGTTAGCTTTTAAAAGTCACTATCGATAGGCCAAAGAAATATGTGACTATTTAAAGGACAGTCAAATGGAAACATAATTAACAGCTGGAAGTTTGATGCTAATAGGTCAGAGGCAAGAGCTAGCTATACAGGGCTAGCTACACAGAGGCAAGGGCTAGAGTTTTCTGAATAGCAGGTGTATAGACAAGATCTGAGAGTGAAAATAAAAGGGTGTGTGTGTGTGTGTGTGTGTGTGCACGTGCATATGCACATACGTATTCTTTTATTTATTGGGTGTTTATAGCATGCTAGGTATGGTGCTAAGGGCTTTGCATATGCTGTCTCATTAGTTTTTACACCAACCACAATAGGTAAAAATTTATTTTTCTGTTTTACATATGAAAAAACTGAGACTTGTCCCAGGCCTGATTTGGAAATTGTGTCATATAATTTGATTGGTAATTGATAATCCTAACAACTCTTGGTTCTTTTGAAATATTTTTGATTCATTCATATCCCTCACCAATAGAACTGCATTACAATTCTACTGATTCTCCAATCTTACGGGAACAGTTTTGCAGTTAAAAAAACCTGAGAAACCATCACATAAGAGAACTGAAATGTTAAACCACCCATCATCAGTAGGAATTGAGTTCGCCAGTTTTTAAGCTTTCTTTTATTCTTTGATGCTTCTTTTTTGGAGATTCAGAAGTTGAGGGCCATGATTCATAGAGAGGTAAAGAGAACAGTCATCCTAGCAGCCCCTCTCACACTCCCGAACTCCGAGATGAGGTCATGAGATGGTCCATGAAATTGAATTCGGGCTGGCATGAGAGAGGCCAAGCCCCAAGCAAAGTTGGGAGATGTTTTCTGTCTGCTCTTTAAAAAAAATTATTCTCAGATGCTAGCAAACACCTACACACATGAACAAAGGAGGTTGTGGGAAGATGGCACAGGCATGGCATTGACACAGTCCAGCATCACCAGCCTCATCGGCCACAGGGAAATGAAAGCTCTGGGGCCAGGGGAGCCACAGGCAGCAAAGACAACTGCTTCCCTCCCACTCCCAGAGCAAAAGAATCAGAAGAACGTCCCAGGGCTGTCACCAAATATGATTTTCTTTGCTATAGAATATAGTTAGAGAAAAGCAAAGTTGATATCCACATTTGGAACAGATAAGGCACACTGTCCCGAATTTTTAATTCATTTTCTTTTTGTGAGTGAGCTATTCTTTCTAGTTTCAACAAGAACCAGAAAATGGGGCTTAACTTTTGTTTTAACATTTATGAGAATTAATACAAGGTCTCCAGTTATCTTTGATCTCACATGGTACCAGTTCCAAGTAAGCCAGAAAATGTGCAGATGTTAAAAAAGGGGACAGCTAAATCTATCAGCACAGGAATGCCTTGTCAAATAACTATTTCTGCTGAAATTAGACCTGAAGGTGGTGGGCCATAAATTAAAATTCTTGTAAATCACACCTTACTTAAAGCCAAGAGCATGCACCCGTCAGCTCCAGCACCAGCGACTTCTAGATGCTGAATAATAAGGGTGGATGCTTCATTGGTGGATAATACCTAAGGTGTGCTCATTGAGTAGTGATAGGAGGCACTTGGAGGGCTTCAAAGAACTGGTTTCAATAAGACCTCAGAGCTAAGAGGATTATTTAAGGCCTTCCACTCACTGTTCCTTGACTGCTTCAACTACAGTGAGGCCCATCTGAATGAGAGAAGGGAATAACCCCAATCTCAAACCAAATTAAAAACAAATAACTTTTGAGTTTGAGAGCTGAAAGTTGTTTTTGTTGTTATTGCTTTTGTAAATCTGAAGTGGTGCTGCCTAAACACCTGTGAGTTACCCTCTCCAGAGAGTTTGCAAATAATGCATCAGGTTCCCAGGAGACCCAAGCACCAGGGCAAGTGCAAGTAGGAACTCTTACCCACTTCTCTCACTGTCTCACATATCCTTGGGGATTTCATTGGCAGAAAGATTGGCACCGAAACGAGTTTAAAAAATCCTCCTTTGCAACATTTGTCTTATTTCGGTATCTAGGTCCCTTGCTGAGTCGGTTTGCTGAAAAAAGAATTCCATGCCTTTTCATGGAATCACTGCCTCTGTAAATTGGTAGGTACGGGATACTTGACTTGCAGAGACTACTTGTGGATCAATCCAGCAGAGTGCTACAAAATTGGCCTTATGAATTAGGAATTATCCCTCAGTCACATCACCAGCTGGGCAGACCAGCACATGGCTAAATGCAGGTACGACTCTCAACACTTCTTATCAGTTCATTGTCTGTCTAGCATCAACAGCTTCAGCCCCTCAAGTGCCATTATTCCAACATAAGACTAAATGACAAGAAAAACACTAAATTCTGAACTCTGATTCTTCTTTTAAAAAGTGTTTAGTCTGCTCTACATTTAATAATAGATTGCTACTCTATTTCCTTTCAGAGCAGCATTTGAGTTATGTGTTTGCCTGTTTCATTTTCCTCAATGGTAAAAAAGGCAAAGTGACAAGTCACACCAATTTTAAAAAGAAAAGAAAGGAAAATTGAGGGGTCTTATCATATACCAGAAAAGAACATTAATTTCCTAAGCAAAATTTTCTTTCCTGTTGGTCTGATATTCTCAATTGTGGCATTACTAAAGGCCTAGGTATAATAATGTTACATCATATGGTATGAAACTGATAGTGGCTAGTAATACTATAAAAACCCTCATTAGTTGTAATAAAGGTTAGTTTGAATTAGTGGCCAGTCTAATTACAGGATATTCTTTAAGGGCAATGCATTTTTATTATTTGCATGACTCAGATTCAATGAAAACAAAAAAAATGTGGCCTAATGGAATTCCTCAAGAGTGCCATCCAAATCAATGTAGAAAAACTGGAAATTATATCTTTTTAGTAGAGAGTTCTCAAAAAAGGTATTTTTCTTAGGTATTTTTGATATTATTTTATTGGTTACATTTATCTTATAAATTTTTCAGCAAATGCTTTCTTTAAAGTACTCCAACTTAGTCCCTAACTACATTTTAATAAAGTCCTAATTTAAGAGAATTTACATTAAATGAATTCTATTATACATAATCCTTTCTAAGAGCGATAACCAATAACAACTCACAGAATTCCATGAAATTTTAGACCTCTTTGAAATATATGTCCCTTTTATTGAGTGTGAATGTATATTAGGAGTCTCTCAGTAACACTGATGTTACTATTTCCCTGCATCCATCCCGAAAGGCAGTGCTGCCATAGGACAAACCAAAGCAAACCTGGTTTTAACCAATAGACGTGGAATGCTTAAAAACCATCCTGGGCAACACAGTGAAGCCCCATTTCTACTAAAAATACAAAAATTAGCTGGGTGTGGTGGTGGGCGCCTGTTATCCCAGCTACTTGGGAGGCTGAGGCAGGAGAATTGCTTGAACCCAGGAGGCAGAGGTTGCAGTGAGCTGAGATCACGGCACAGTACTCCAGACTGGGTGACAGAACTAGACCCCATCTCAAAAACAAAAAACAAAAAACATCCTGGCCAGGGTGATCCAGGTCAGTGGGGAGATGGGACGCAGTTCACACTCCAGGCTCATATGTTGGGGATCCGTTAATTGCCAAGATAGAGAACTGCTGGACTAGACGTACTTCCAAGTGCCTGTGAGTCCATTAGACAATGCTCTGACAAAGGCATCTCTTACAACATATGCTCCACTAGTTCCAAAAGACATCGTTTTAGATTTAAAGTAACCAATTATATATTCCACACCTACTCATGATCAACCATGAGCTACCCCAAGTATTCCAGCCATAATCAAGCCACAATTTCAATTTGCTTTACTGAGGCTAAGCTAGTCAGAAGGGTTATTAACACCATGAGATCAAGTCTCTGCTGGTGGAGTGAACTAGTGGACCCAAGGAAAGATGCCCTGAATAGCAGAAGCTAATGCTTAACTTTCCACCAAGTCCCTGATTGCCTGATATTTCTAAACACTTAGTCAAAGGGGACTGGTTTCCAGGTAGAACAAAGACTGCAAGTAAGGTTTTCATATAAAAAAGAATATTGCAGAGCCAGGCCTCCAAAGGATTCAGGAGAATTATTCAAAATTCCATTTTGCTAGACCAGCTAACAACATGAACAAGAAACAGGCAACTCCTATAAATGACAATAGCACTTCCATTCTATTTGTCACAATGGATGAGACAATCTGATTTTAAACCCCAACTCTTTGTTCTTTGCAATGCTCATGTGTTAGACGAATCTCCTAAAAGCTTTTGATTCTTTTCTCCATTGGATGACTATTCAAGAGATAACAACAATATAAGAAAAAGTATTTCATAGATTTATAGCCAAACATACGTCTGAGACCAAAACGTGTTTTTAGCATGTATAGCTCACACATCTAGGTGCATGGTAAGAAAATTACAGATATATATGGCCTTGGAGCAAACTACTTATTCCTTTGATCTTGTTTCCTCATATATATATAAAAAAAAAAAAGCAGTAATGATTAAATGACCTAAAGTATGTACAGCACAGGGTGCCATGACTGGTGTAAGGGAAGGCAATAAATGGTAGCTAGTATTGTTACCATGCTGCCCTCTGGTGCAAGCCGTCTCTCCCACCCTCTGTCCCATAAAGATCCAATTAATTCACACAGTGGGAAGTTACTATATACCTTTACTATCAATGGAATTGCCAGGAAGAAGAGGTAAGTATGGGTCGTGTGTGTGTGTGTGTGTACACACGCGTGCATGTGTGTGTGATTTACTCAGTTTTTATAATATCCTAACTCATTCTAAAAACAATTTGGAGGCTGACATGATTTTCAGCCTCAGCCCTCCTGCACCTAGGTAAATAAACAGCCATGTTGCTCATACAAAGCCTGTTTGGGGTCTCTTCATTCAAAGCACACATTTTAACATTTGGTGCCGGCAACCTGGGACAGGGATTCTCCTTTAGGGAGACCAGCCCTCTGTCCCTGCTCCCCTTCTGGGAAGAGACCCACCTGAGACCTCAATACATCAGACAAGACCAGCAGCTCACACTTAGCATGTGGAACAGCTCTCCCGCCACCTTCACATCAGGTAAGCAGTCTCTGCCTCTTTCTCTCTGTTTTCCTTTAGAGAAGGGGAGACAAGCCTCTCCCCTCTCTCTCTCTTTCCCTTTAGAGAACAGGAGACAAGTCTCTCTCCGCCCCCCCTCTTTTCCTTCAAATTCCAAGGAGACAAGTCTCTCCCTGTTTCTCTCTTTTCCTTTAAATCTTTCTCCTTCTAGTAGAGACGAAGAGACACTCTTTATCCATGTGGAGCCGGAGGAGCCAAGTCTCTCCCTCTCACTCAGAAACTCCAACCTCAGTCACAGATTCAGGAAGACAAGACTCTTCCCTTGGTAACTGATCAATTGCGGGGATGCCTGCCTTGATCACTCACCCACGTTACAGCCCAGGAATCAGTCAGGGATGCCTACTGCAAAACTGGTAGCTGCTGACTCCTTCTCCTAGTCTCTACTCCTTTATTTAAAACTTACCTTCTTCACCGGGGCAATATTCTGCCCTCTATTCCTCTGTCTTCACCTCTAGGCTGCATCCTAAAAAGCTAAAACCTCTTCATCTGTCCCCGATCTGAAACCTAAATGTCTCTGTAACACCACCTGGCCTCAATACAAATTAAACAATAATTCCAAATGGCCAGAAAACAGCACTTTCAATTTTTCTATTCTGCAAGACCTAGACAACTTTTGTCAACAAATGGGCAAATGGTCTAAGGTGCCGGACGTCCAGGCACTTTTTTTACACTCTAATCCCTCCCTCATCTCTGCTCCTTCTCTCCCTTCCGTCCACCCCTCCTGCCCCCGCCAGTAACCAGAATCCTCCTTGTCCATCAACCCTTCCAAACTTTCTCCTCCCGCCTGTCCGAACCAGGCCCAATCCCCACCCCTCAGAGCCTCCCTCCTCTTCCTCTGCCCACAACCCACCTTCTTATGTCCCTCTTGTCACCGCCCCACCTCATATGCGGTCAGGCTTACAGTTTCATCCTGCGGCTAACTTCTCTCACCCATACCCAACAAGTCCTCCTTCGAGAGGTGACTGAAGCCAAAGGCACAGTTAGGATGTATGTTCCTTTCTCTTTATCTGACCTTTCCCAAATCAGCCAATGGTTAGGCTCCTTTTCATCAGATCCTCCAATGCTTAGCCCCGTCCTGTAACCTCACTGGAGGAACTTAAATGTCATCTTTACTTCTCTCACCCATGAAGAACGCTTAATATGCATTTTATCACCCAATCAGCATGACATTACAAAAGCTACAGAAATTAGAATCTGGCCTTCAAACCCCACAACAGGAATTCATCAACCTTGCTTTAAGGTGTTCAAAAATGGGGAAAAAGCTGCCCGGCGGCAGCACATCTCAGAACTACAGATGCTTGCCTCTGCCGTAAGACAAACCCCAGCCACACTACCGGCACACAAAGACTTCAAAGTGCCCAGGCTGCAATGTCTAGCGGCTCCTCCTGGACCTTGCTTCAAGCGTCAGAAACCTGGACACTGGGCCAAGGAATGCCCACAGCCCGGGATTCCTCCTAAGCCCTGCCTCGTCTGTGCAAGACCCCATGGAAAGTTGGACTGTCTGACTCATGTCGCTGCTCCCAGAGCTCCAACCCAAAGCTCCTGGACCAAATCCTTTCCAGATCTCCTTGGCTTGGCAGCTGAAGACTGATGCTGCCCAAACATCTCGGAGGCCCCCTGGACCGCCACGGATGCCAAGCTTTGGGTAACTCTTACAGTGGAGGGAAAGTCCATCCCCTTCTTAATCAGCACGGAAGCCACCCACTCCACGCTGCCTTCCTTTCAAGGACCTGTCTCCTCGGCCTCATAACTGTTGTGGGAATTGACGGCAAGGGCTCCGGGCCTCTCAAAACTCCCCAAGTCTGGTGTCATTTAGGCCAGCACGCCTTTCCATGTTCTTTTCTAATTATCCCCTTGTCCAGTTCCCCTGTTAGATATCCTGGTACAATTGCCTGCCTCCTTAACTATTCCAGGGCTACAGCCACGCCTCATGCCACCCTCCTCCCTGCACCTGTGCCTCCCTCAGTAGCTCCCCCCAACCTTAACCCTAGGGTGCGGGACACCACCTCCCCATTGTTGCTGACTACAACATGGACTTTCAATGCCCACTAACTCTCCAAGACCTCCGCCTCATCACTCAGATTGTACTTCCCATCCGCCTGGTTAAACCAAACCCCTACCCCCTATCTTCCATACCCCCTTCCACAACCCACTGTTATCTCAAAAACGCTTTTTTCTAAAGCCCAAATTTCTTCCCCATTCATTACCTATCTCGGTAATGTATACCCATCATCTTTCGCCAGCATACCACGCTCTCCCTGCCAACTGTATCCAGCTGATTTCCCAAACCCCAACCCCAGCCACTAAACAAAAGCTTTTCTCCTTCCTAGGCGTTGTAGGATACTTCCACCTCTGGATACCAGGTTTTGCCCCCACTGACCAAACCACTTTATAAACTTCCCAAAAAAAAAAATTTAGCTGACCCCACAGACCAAAAATCCTTCCCCCATTCTTCCTTTCCTTCTCTAAAAAAGGCCTTAGAGACTGCTCCTACTTTAGCTCCCCAACTCCTCTCAACCCTTCTCTCCCTACACAGCAGAAATAAAAGCCTGTGTCATAGGAATTCTTGCACAGGAGCCAGGCCCAGGGCCTGCAGCCTTTTTTTTTTTTTTTTTTTGAGACGGAATTTCGCTCTTGTTACCCAGGCTGGAGTGCAATGGTGCGATCTCGGCTCACCGCAACCTCCGCCTCCCAGGTTCAGGCAATTCTCCTGCCCCAGCCTCCTGAGTCGCTGGGATTACAGGCACGTGCCACCA
>NW_016107360.1:12654367-12705029 GCF_001604975.1 Cebus imitator | reverse complement strand
TTTTTTTTTTTTTTTTTTGAGACAAAGTTTTGCTCTGGAGTACAGTGGCATGATCTCAGTTCACTGCAACCTCTGTTTCCCGGGATCAAGCCATTCTTGTGCCTCAGCCTCCCCCGTAGCTGGGATTACAGGCACCTGACACTATATCTGGCTACTTTTTCTATTTTTTTTTTTTTAATTTTTTTTCCTTTCTTTATGAGATGTGGTTTTACTCTTGTTGCCCAGGCTGGGAGTGCAATGGCATGATCTCAGCTCACTGCAACCTCTGCCTCCTGGGTTCAAATGATTCTCCTGCCTCAGCCTCCCAAGTAACTGGGATTACAGGCCTGCACCACCACCACACCCGGCTAATTTTGTATTGTTTTTTTGTAGAGATGGGGTTTCTCCATGTTGATCAGGGTGGTCTTGAACTACTGACCTCGGGTGATCTGCCCACCTCGGCCTTCCAAAGTGCTGGAATTACAGGTGTGAGCCACCACATTCAACCAGCTTTTCTGTTTTTAGTAGAAATGGGTGACAGAGTTTAGCCATGTTGGCCAGGCTGGTCTTGAACTCCTGGTCTCAAGTGATCTGCCCCCCTCAGCCTCTC
The DNA here is from genome assembly GCF_001604975.1 of Cebus imitator. Classification (NCBI taxonomy): domain Eukaryota; kingdom Metazoa; phylum Chordata; class Mammalia; order Primates; family Cebidae; genus Cebus; species Cebus imitator. Next base: position 12,704,440 of record NW_016107360.1, on the reverse strand, counting down.
AAACTGCTGGGATTACAGGCATGAGCCACCCCTTCCGGCCGGTGGTCATATTTTCTGTCTTGTGATCTAGGAAGCAGAGAAAGCCAGCCTGCAGTGAAAGAGAAGGAAGGAGGAAGGAGGATACTCAAAAACGATCAGAGACTGGGAATAGAAGATGCACCGTGGGGGTGTCGAGTTCCCAGTTGTAGTTAATTCCAGAAGCCCAGCTGCATTCCTGTCCTTGCAGAGCATGGCCACGCATCCTTTTCATAAACCCATCTTTTCTGCCTGTTAGCCTGAGTTTCGCTTCCTTGCAGTTCAAGAAATGTGGTCTCAATCACCACCTTATCACTTCCTCCATCTCCAAACTATAGTTCCCTTTCTCTGCCCATTATTTTCCTCAACTTAAACTTCCTCTTTTCCTTTGTTTTCTTCTAGTTCCCTGCAGAAAATTAAAAAGTATCCTGGCCCCCCAACACACACACACACACACACATAAAAGAATTTGGAGTGAGATATGCCATCTTCCCTCTGGCTTCCCTCTTAAAACGCACAGGGATTATTAAGTAGACTCTTCCAGCAAAGAACCATGAGCAATGGATTTGGGTTCTCTGATTGGATGATCATGATTAGCCTCTGGGGAAAAATGTTTTACTTCCCTGAATTATTTCCTTCCCTTCTCCACCGTGAGAATTAGGTTTAGAGCCTGGAACTAGAGATAGGCCCTGATTTTAGACCTAATCTAGGGACACAGTTGTGTTCTGACGGACTATATTGTCATTTATGTCAGATGTTCCCTGTTAAATGGTGAGTGCTGAGAATCTGGGGAAGATGGAATGAAGAAGCCAGTCTTTCCTGCCTCTCTTCAGTGTCAGCTCAAGATACAGTCAGCTGTGCCACAATTGGTCTTGTGGTCTTACCCACATCCAGTCCCACCACATTCAGAGGTCAGGGATAAAGGACCCCTGAGCCTAAGGTGCCCAGAAACCTTTCCTGCTGGCCACTTGCTATGACATTGTCATGTTTTATCTTCATCATAGCACTTGTCACTAACTAATACTTATTTACTTATCTGGGGTTTTTTGTTGTTATTTATTATCTCCCTTCCTGTACCCGACTTGAGTAGTAAGTTTCATGAAAAAAAGAGACCTCGCCTGTCTTGTTCAATGCAGCAATTAACATATATTGCAGGCACTTACGAGTGTTTGCTGCATGAATGAATACTTGGCGGTAGAAGGGCAACTTCAGCCCCTCTTCCTACGCCTTGACTGGTGCCTGCCCTAACTTCCCTCCAGGCACAGACCAGTTTCCTGTAGCATTAGTTGAGCCATGACGTTGTTGGTAGGCTACCTAGACATCTAAAAGAAACAGTTCCACGTGTCTTTCTTACGCCTCCCACCTGAGATGTCAACCTTGCAAGAAAGATTCACAACACTCTTGAACTTTATGTTCCTCTCCCCGTCCAGGCAACAAAAGCTATCATCCTTTAGGTCACACACACAAACACAAACACATGTGAGCACATGAGAGGACACATATGCACAGCACTACCTGGAAGGGCTGTTTCAATCTCTCTCCACAGTAAAGGCTGAACTTGCTGGTATCAAGATTTACAGCGGACATGGAGAAAAGAGCATGTGCTCCATTTGAGTTTCTGTTTCAATAGGAATTCTCATTTGGAATATTATTTGTTTGCTCAGCAATAAGGTTGTGCTTTGATTCTTATTCTGGGTCTTTCTTTTCTGGCACAGAACCCAGGAACTCTATAAAGAAGTCAGGGTGGTGACATTTACCAAGACAAGATTTGAAATTCCCAGGTATCTACCCATAGTACCACTGAAATAGACTCAGACACCACCCTCTTTACCTCTATACTGACATTTGATCATGATTTTCAAACCAAGCATTGCATCACATAATAGCTGGTAACTGTGACAGTGCATTGTCCTCTACACATTCCCACTTCGAACTCGGCACTCAAAACTCTTCTACATCACAACTTCCATTACTAGGAAATTATTGTTCTTCACAATGAGACCAGCTGAAGGGAAAGACTCACATCTATCATCAGATTAGGACTCTTGAAATGCATCGTGTGTGTACATGTTAGTTATTTACTCATTTTTTTTTTTTTTTGAGACAGAGTCTCACTCTGTCACCCACACTAGAGTGCAGTGGCACAATCTCTGCTCACTGCAACCTCCACCTCCCAGGTTCAAGCGATTCTCCTGCCTCTGCCTCCTGAGTAGCTGAGATTACAGGTGCCTGCCACCGTGCCCAGCTAATTTTTGTATTTTTAGTACAGACAGGATTTCACCATGTTGGCCAGGCTGGTCTTGAACTCCTGACCTCAGGTGATCCGCCCACCTCAGCCTCCCAAAGTGCTGGGATTACAGGCATGAGCCACCACGCCCAGCCAGTTTCTCTCTCTCTCTTTTTTAATGTGTTTATGTGATATTAGAATACTTTGTTTTCTTAAAAGATAGAACTCACATTAAAGACTTATGGTCCTGGGAAGCAAACATGCTCATTAAAATTTTATTTACCTTATAATATTTTGTGGCCTATCATGAAGATGAATGATTGTACATAACTTGAAATATAGTAACAATAATTATAAAAATAATATAACTCAAAACATCAGGGCAAAAATCTTCAAGTTCATCCTAGGCCATTTTTTCAAGCAATATTCAATTACACATTTTATTTCAGATGAGTTGAGGCTTGTCATATTTTAAGAAGACAAAATATGATAGATATTTATATACTATATTCCAGCCTGGGAGACAAGAGCAAGACTTTGTCAAATAAAAAGAAAAAAAAAAAAACTATTAAACTCATACGATACTAAAACTCATCACAGACAGTATGACAAAATACAGTTACAAACTAATTTGGTCTATGAACATAGTTTTAATAAAAGTATACTCAGAAGCTTTTGATAAATCAAATTTAAATAAGCAACAGTAAAGCAAAATCCTGTCATATGTAATCATAATCCAATATGCTATAATTACCATTATGGAAAATGAAGCTTGAGAAAAATAAACACTTAAGTATTTCCTGGTGAAAAAAAGTTTAAAATAACCAAGTAAAAATACCTAACACAATAGCGCATTCTAATTCAGGATGGACAGTGTCGGTATATTACATGGAGTTCCCTAAGTGCAAAGAAATGGAACCAGACTGGATAGCTCTGCATTCCCTTCCAGTAAGAAAATTCTATGAAACTAAGAACATGCAAAGTGGGTAGCAAGTTTTAAAATTTAGCACTTCATTTCATTAGGGGTATTAAATGGCCTCACACCAACCTCAACATAAACCATGAGAAAGCAAAAGAAAAAATGTCAATTTATCACTCATGCTGTTTTTCCTCCTATTTGTTTCTCTCTTCATATTCTCATTCCAAATATGACATAATAAAAATTAGAGTTACTTTTCTCCAAATAATTTTCCACCTGGCACTGCCAGTGATTGGCAGGAACAGCCTCAAATTAATAAGGATCCGGTACGAACAATTGCAAAGCTGCAAGAGATTAACCAAATAAAACCTGCTAAAGCACTATACAGAAGAACGCTCCTTTGGAGTGTTCGCACATCTTCAGCTGCTCTTTTTCAGACCTTCAGATGGGGCTCCTTAGAGGACCGTCCTGGCAGCCTGCCTGAAAGACTGCTCTGGTACTTCAACTGCAGTTGTAATCTCTCTACATAATCATCATTCCCTAAACTCACCTCCCACTCCTCTACCACCAGGCAGCCTATTTGAGGGGTCCGATTTGGGAAAAATAAAGAGAGAACTTTTGAATTTATTGGGAACTGCAGAGTCTACAGCCTTGCTACTTGTGTATCTATGCTCACTGATGAACCATGAAGTTACACTACAAGTGACTCTATAGAACATAACGGATAAAAAACAAAAGAATAGGCCATTTCTCCTAATCCTTCTAGGCTGTTACAATTCTTACGAATTTGAGTTTCAGCATCTCTGTTTGTAGACTTAAAGAAAGACAAAACAATGTTTAAACAGCAAGCTCAACAACAAACAGAGGCTGAGAGGTGGCGTGCGGAGGGTGAAGAGAAGGGCACAGGTTGCCTTTGAACTCGGAGTCTTCCAAGCCAGAGCACACTGGAAATGTCAACCAAAGTCACTGGTTGTGTGGATGGCTCTGACACCAGGAGTACTGGGAGAATTTGACCACGTCTAGAAAGCGGCAAAGTCTGATGATGCAGTAGCTATGCGCGGGTCAGTGGGTTAGGACTGGGGATCAAGGGCCCTCATCTTTTCCCTGCGTTCTGAGACTGGGACGGAAGCTCTATCACCTGTGCCCTTCCTTCTCTATCAGTAACACTGGGTTATAATACCCTGTCTGACAAAAGTCTTAGAGGATTTATGGGTCATTGTGATGTCCTGCATCTGTATCCCGGAACTAAAAACAAAATAAAATTTTAAAATAGAATTATAAAAATCATCATAATAAAGTACTTATAAAATTAAAGTAACATAGAAACACTAAATCACATGAGCCAGGCCTGGCAGGACAGTTTGTTTCTCTTCTAACATGTTTAAAACATATCCATATGTGTACTAAGAAGAGACGGGCTAAGGTGAAAATTTTCTAGTCTAAGAAGAGTAACAAGAAACTATCTGATTATTCTGCTAGGGTTTATGCGACACTTTTCCTTACATTCTTCCATTGTATCTTCATAGTAAGGCTCTGAAGTAGGCTTGGCAGATACAATCATTCCCAGTTTTGGGGGGAAAAAAAAACTGAAGCCCACAAAGTTTCAATAACTAGCTCCAGGTCATGGGCAGGTGGGGCGAAGCCCAGGATAGAGCTCAGGTTCCTCACACCTGTCCCTGCACTTTTTCTAATTTACCATACTATCTCTCAAAATGAGAAGAGCTCACAATGAGCTGATGGCTTGTTGGTTTTATTTATTTCTGTTCACATTTGCTGAGCGCTTGTGGTTTCCATACATTCTCTCATTTCACCTCCCACATATGAGGCGGGTACTGTTTCCTAAGGACACCTTCACTGACCATCTCAATCCAGAAAGAGGAGCTCCTTCTACCAAAGTTGCATAGCATCATTTCGTTAGAATACTCTTTTGATACATATTACGGATGATCCTTTATTTTAGCTAAGTTTTCACATGCATGCTATACAGTGATATCCTTGAAGACAGGAAGCATATCATCTTTGCATTTCCCATGGCTCACCGAACAGTGCGGTGTGCATAGATGCCAATTAACATTTGCTGCTGGAGTGTGATTACAGGTATTTTTTTTTTTTTTGAGACAGAGTCTTGCTCTGTTGCCCAGGTTGGAGTGCAGTGGTGAGATCTTGGATCACTGCAACCTCCGCTTCCCAGATTCAAGCAATTCTTGTGCCTCAGCCTCCCAAGTAGCTGGGATTACAGGTGCATGCCACCACTCCCAACTAATTGTTTTATTTTTTGGAGATGGGGTTTCACCATATTGTCCAGGCTGGTCTCATTCAAACTCCCATCCTCAAGTGATCCTCCCACCTTAGCCTCCCAAAGGGCTGGGATTATAGGTGTGAGCCACAGCACCTAGCCAGGTATATGGTTTTTAAAACACTGATTTTTAAAACAACTTATATAGAGCCAAGTTGCATAGTACATATTTCACATTCTAGAAAGTGAGAAGTTGCCACTCTTCTATCATTTGGATGAATATTACCTGATTATATTTCTGCTATACCTAAGAAACGTGTATTTTCAGGTGCACAATTTACAGTGGGACTTGCCTAGCAAAAGAACAAGTATCTTGCATGAAACAGATCTGATCACCCAAAGCTTCTTTGCCTGATGCTCCTTACCTGATAACATGTTGTCTGTTTTTATTGAAGGAAACTTCAAAGTCATTTCATGCTTGTGCCTATGAATCATCAGATGGTCCTCTGTTGGGAAGCGCTGTCAGACAAATAAAAAAAAAAAAAAGGGAAGGGTGAAGAGCCATTCAGTTTTATAAAACATATTTACCATTATTGAGAGAAAGACTTCCTCAGCATTGCAAACATGACAGGCAAAACAAACAAACAAAAAACAGCTCTGAAAAAGTGTGAAAGCATGAGTAAGTGAAGCTGCAAGCTTTTCTACGCAAGCAAATGTGCTGGGATGTTCCTTTCAATTACACCCAAATATGTACATCATAATTTCCATTACAGTTTACCAAAGGGGTTAACTACAATTGCAGAAAAATCTGTACTCATAATAAGCAATAATTTTTGCCTTCTATGCCTTCCCTGGGAAATTTTTTGAAAGGACTCTGCTTCTTAGATAGTCCCTGGGTATAAGCAACTATACTGACTAATCAGTAAACTGTATATTTCTTTAGGAGCTATGGGTTTGTGCTTTAAACTTTGTGTTTAAAGGATAAAACAGCAAGAGGTAAATGAACAACACTGAAGGCATTAACATAACATCTATACGAAAAATAAGTAAGCTGTGCCGTAATGCTTACCTAATTAGGCAGCATCTTTAAACAAATAAAAGTGTTTAAATGAATGCTTATTTGTGGTCATGAAGAATAATAATGGCAACATGACAAGTTAAAATTTTTCCATTTCTCCTTATACATATGAGAAAACCATGTCCAAAACATGAAAGTGAATTTCGACCTGAGTAGTACTGGAATTTCACAGAATCATTTGGAACTTTTCAAAAGCAGTTAATGTTTAACATAATAGTGTAAAATTAAGTCTAAGGTATGATAAGTATGCTAGACGTTATCTATGGATTAACCAAAAGTAGGAGAAACGCATGATGAAAGAAAAGAATCTTGATTCATGTCAGACTTAGGGAAAGAATTATTTGCCATGCCTAATTATTTGACATATGTATCTACAAATGTATACTGTGAAATTTGTACAGTACATTTCCATTTATGAAGACCTTGCCCACCTATTATCTGATATTTTAAAATTATACATATGATTTTAGAGTAACATGAGAAATTATTTTTAGTACTCTATGTTCTGTACAATGTTAACAAATCAATGCTTATGGCTGTCAGAAATGCTACTCCCAAATGTTTTCGGCTGACTTCTTGTCACATGGTGGGACTGAATTTTCTGGCCTTCTTGTGGTTGGTGAAGCCATGTGACTACTTCTGCCCACTGAGTAAGGAATGAAAGTGACATGTCGCCCAGAGGCCAGCCTCTAATTTCTGGTGTAAGACACTCTAGCATTCTGCCTTCCCCTTCATTTTAACATGGTAACTAGCAATATCAGAAATAGTGGCTACTCAATCATCCTAAATCTCTGAGGCATTATGAAGAGCATTTCTGAATTCTGAAGGATTATGAAGAACTTCCTGCCAATCTACAATAGAAATGTATCCTTGGGGAATAGAAATAAGCCTTTGTTGCTCTAAGCCATTGAAGCTTTGGTGGAATTTGTTATTGTAGCAGATCCTAGCCTATCCTGCCTCAGACTGTTATGTTTGTAGTAACTGAACTTAGCAGATCTGCTTTACCAATGTCAAGTGAAAATACAACAGCAGATGATATATTCTGCTGGACATTTCCAAATCTTCAACAATTTAGAAAATCTTTTATAGCTTCCTGATTCCTCAGGATAGTCAATATAAGTTTTAATTACCCTTGTTTACTGGTGTAGAAATGTTTTCTGCAAATGGCATAGATCTGTGTTCACGAGAATGAAGTAATTCCCTAAGCTGATTTATACGAAGTATTCTCAAAGTAGTTCTTTGCATAAGTATCACTTATTTATTTGTCATTTGTATTATATCAATGAGAGAGCACTGGCTTTTGCAAAACATGGTAAGCATGCCAGATTTCTGAATACACAGAAGTCTGCTTTACATGATGCAATTTTTTGCTACTGGTTCATCCATTCTCTTGGTCTTCTATACTACTGTATAATGACCGCACCAAATACGTAGCCTGCCACATGTGACTGAGAGACTGAGTTGCCTAGTCTTTCTATCAAACAATTACAATTTTTGTTTTAGATATATATATAAAACCCAAAATATACTATAAAATACTGTATTTTATATGTACACTGTATTTTAAATATACTATATATTTTGTATATACGAAAATACACATGGTAATAGCCTTCATTTAATATCTATAAGCCATTTTTGACTTTGTAAAATAATAGCCTAAAGTAGGATATGAACCAGAATACTTCTTAATAATTTCCATAGTACCACATATTAACTATAATTATTTTCCCAGGTCAGATAATGCAGCACATTGTGATTTTTTTTAAATTCAGCAGGAAAATAGCAGCAAATTATAAATAACCAAAATGTACAGTCTGCAACAGGTATACAGCTGAGAAAGGCCACTGGAATTCAGAACGTGGTTAATTCAGAAAACAAAGAAAGAGTGAAATTAACATTGAGCTCTGTGAGATTACAAAGAGCAAGAGAAACTACTCCTTCTGTGACAACATAAAAAATCTCCCACATGGCCAGGTGTGGTGGCTCATGTCCATAATCCCAGCACTTTGGAGGCCGAGGCAGGTGGATCACCTATGGTCAGGAGTTCGAGACTACCGTGGCCAACATGGCAAAACCCCATCTCTTCTAAAAATACAAAAATTAGCCAGGTGTGGTGTCACATGCCTGCAATCCTAGCTACTCAGGAGGCTGAGGCAGGAGAATCACTTGAACCCAGGAAGCAGAGGTTGCAGTGAGCCCAGGTCACACCATTGCACTCCAGCCTGGGTGACAAGAGCAAAACACCATCTCAAAAAAAAAAAAAAAACTCTCACATATTATAAGTCCTTCCCAATAGAGCTAAATTTCTTTCCCATGAGGGGAAAGGAGAAAAAAAAAAATCCTTTCTTTGCCCCCAGCACAGTGCAAGCACTGATAACTTGTATTTACTCCCCTTTCCAATCCTCAATCAACCTGTCTTCTCCGTACAGGGTCCCCAGGCTGTGGGACGTCCCTAAAGTAAATCCCATGGCCACAAAAACTGGCTTGACTGTGAGTTTCTAATACTCCAGTGACTACTGGGTGACTGCTATGTTTTCTCAATTCTAACACCTCTTCCATTGAAAGATGCACATATTTTTATAACAGCTTGTCATGGAAAAAATACACTTCCACATTAAATGAAGACATCAAGTTTTAGAAGCATCTTTACATTTAAATCTGAAGCGGAGGAAGCTTAGAATTGTTCCTTAAAAATCAAGAAACTTTGTCAATCCCCATTTCCATACTGCCCAACCATTTCCTCAGTCCACTCAGCCTTCTCTAGGAAATGACCTGCTCCTTCACTAAGAAGTTCAAGGTCATTCAAAATAGACTCCCTTCAACCTTTATTAAACAACTCTACACTTCAGCATGTTCATGTTACTTCCTTGATACTCTTTCCAGCCCCTCCTTTCTCAGAGGAATTCGCATTCCCACTCCTCTCCAGGTTCGTCCACACCCCTTATCTTCTGGGGATTAGCCCTGTAAACCAGCATGCTCACTCCTTCTGTCTCACTGATTTCTTGTCCTTGACAAACTCCAGCTTGGCTATCCTTTAATTTTAAAAAAAAGCTGTTTCCTTCTCAGGCTACCATGATATCATTCCGCTTCCCGTCACTGCCTAGTGCTCTTGAAAGAGTTCTCTATGCTTGCCACCTCCGCTTCCTCACCACCCACTCGCTCATTAATCCCTTGCAGTTTGGCCTCCGCCCCTGCTCCTCTCTCATGGGTTGCCTGCGAGCACCTAGCTGCCAAAGCCAACAGCCTCTGCCCAGTCCTCTAGCTGTCCCAGCTCTAAACGCGCCTGACACCGGTGACCACACGTCTGTGGCATTCATTTCTTTCTACGCTGCCTGTTGCCAAAAAGAAGGAAAGATGGCTTAGAGCAATACATTAAAATAGTTTGGGAGAACATGGGTTACAACCCAAGTAGACAACCCCCTAAAAGAAGGAATCTGAAAGAAAGGGAGGCTAAAGCCAACTTGCAAATCAGAGGGCAGTCATTCTCAACCGGGGCAATCTGGGCCCCCGGGGGACATTTGGCAATGTCTGGAAACATTTTTGGTCATCACAACTGGGGAATGCTTCTGGGATCTAGCATGTAGAGGCCAGGGATGATGCTAAACATCCTACAACACGAAGGACAGCTACCCAAGACATAGAATTATCCAGCTCCCAAATATTAATGGTGCCAAGCTTGGAAAATGCTGCCGTACAGTCCAATACCTAATGTCCAGCTCTCTTCTCTCTGACTTACCTAAATATTAGATATGGCTTACAGCTCCTTCCTTGAAACACTCTCCTCTACTGTCCTACACAACCCCCAACGTTACTGGGAATCCTAACTCACCCTGCACCCTCTTTTGCCTTTGCTGTGTCTCTGGCATTTCGTTAAGTGCCCCATCCTTAGCGGAGCCTGCCATTTGCCTCCCCAAGTAAAGTCAATCCCTGTACTATACTCTTCAAGGAGGTCTATGGTCTTCCTTCATAGAAAATTGCAGTTGACTAATGAACTGATTTGAAGAGCATGTGATTATAGACTTGATTCCTGAACTAGAAGCTCCATGAGGACATGGACACATGTGTCTTGTGACTACTATTTCCACAGAGCAATCAGATTGCCTGGCACATAGTAGGCTCCCAAAAAGTATGTTGAGAGACTTGAGTTGATTCAAACTTCATGTCACATTTTCACCACCAAAGCAAAGCAAACTGCTCAAATTATCTGATTGCCCTTGGCTATCAAGACTTCTCTTTGAAGAAGCTGAATGGGAATCAGTTCTACCTTGGGAATTAAGTTTTAACTTAGTTACCCTAGTAACTTAGTAAAGTGACACTCTGCATCTGCAAAGAAGAGTCCCAGTCTAGCAGCATTTTTACCAGTCCCTTGTCATTGTTTTTTCTTAGTGTTTTCTACTGCAAAATCATCTCCAAAACAGTTTGCTTCAAAATCATTTTTTTCACTGCTTTTCTTATTTATAAATTGGAAATAAACATTGACACAAAGCCCCTGGTGAAACTTCTAGAACCTGAGCAAAGGACTCTGGTTGTTCAGTCAGTGATTCATAATACCAGCAATAATATCTTGTATCTCTATGGCCTGTTCCTTCCAAAAGGCTCCCAGAATCCTCCACAAACTCCATGGGGAGATTAATAAGAAGGGTCCGCAATGGGTATCAGCCCTCACCTGACTGCTAGGCATTGCTCTACACGCTACTGCCAATCCCACCACATGAACGGGCAGGAGAGTAAGGGAAAGAGTATAACTGGCCACATCTGAAAGATGCCTGTGCTCTAGGTTCCACACTTGCCCTATATCCCACAAAATGAAGATCTAGGCATGAGAGCAACCATGTGTAGTCATTTTCCAGTTACTGCAATGTGGAGACACTCAAAGCATCAAGAGTAGGAAAAGTCACTGCCACGTTTTAAAGGTAAAGTGAAAAACTCTGATTTTAGGTGATGAATGTTTCTAATTTCTTTCAAAGTGGTCGATTCCAGTTTAATAATAGTAGCAGCAGCAGCAACAGTAACAACAGTGGACAATAATTGAGCTCCTATTGTGTGCAGACCCCATGCTAAACACTCTACCCACAGTATCTCATCAAATTCTCACACTAATTCCACTTGATGGAAGTCATCAGAGGCTAAAAGAGATTTAATGCAACACAGCAGGGCAATTTTACCTCTTAAAGTTTAGATACATAGGAAAACTGTAGGCTCTAGAAGAGTTATAGGGAGTTTGGGTTTTTTTTTTTTTTTTGACTCAAATTAGAAAACAAAACAAAATAAAATTTAACCTAGGATGTTAAGCTATTTCATCAGTAATCTCGAAGCCCAGTCAGGATTCAAGTGGCTTTTGTAAAAGTAAGCACTCTCCTTCCCTCTTTCTGAAATAATGGCCCTGCATATTTGATGGGCAGGATACATCTGGTTTGCTTCTGGGGGAAGTTAAGGGCGGAAATGTCCAACACTGTTACCTTTCAGGGGATGTGAGGGAAGTAGTTGGAACTATTCAAAACAGAATATAATGATAGCAATGAAGATGATGATGATCATGATACTGATGGGGAGGAGGACTTTGGTGGGGTCTTGGTAAAGAAGGAAAGCCCAGGGCGGGCATGATTGCCGGGTGAGAGTTGCTTCCCTTTTAGAAAGTAGGCTCTGCATGTCAGAGCACGGAGGATCCGCACACTCACCTGGGAGCAGCCTGGGGCACTGCAGACAAATGGCCTCTCCTGCTCCAAATTCATCTTGGATTCCTCATAAATCTGAAGGATCAGAGGGAAAGGGGGGAAGGAAAACAGAAAACCATGAGTATCTTGAATACCTTCTGCTTCTACCTGAGCAACGTGAGAGGCAATCACTCAGACCCCCCTTTCTACACCAATACCCAAATTAGACAGGCAGAACATTAACACGAATGAGGACACACCCTGCTTGGCTGTAGCTGTTCAGGCTCACCTAGGCTGGGCCCCTACTGACCTTTCTTGGGTGCATATTGACTGTACTTTGAAGAAACCTGCTATGGAGCCTTCACAGCAGAAATCCTACCTGTGGAAAACCACCTGGTGGGTGCTATTAGCAGGAAAGACCACACCTGTGCAGGAAGATTCTCAGGCAAACTGTACCCCAACCCTTGTTCAGTCCTGCTGAAAGCTTTCGGGATTCGCTACTTAGGACAGCAAGAGAGGTGGCAATCCCTGGGTAGTTTCCAGTGTGAAATGCCAACCCTGAGCAAAAGGTGAAATGAGACACCTACCACCACCCCAGCAAGCTTCAGCATTCCCAAGGGACTACAAAGTAGCTGTGGCACCAGCTTAGCAAGTGATTCTGGCTGCAAACTGCGGTCCTCAATTCCCCCTCATCTCAGGCATTCGATGTGCCTCAACTAAAGTTATCCAAGTTATGCAGGAGTAAATAGAAATCCAAAAATGGCAAAAACATTATGTTGGCTATTTCGTTAATTTGGCTTTATAAGCTGATTTGAAATTAACATTAGATTAAGGTTGCTGCCCTCTGATCCAAATACATCATCTGGAATACCATAGCTTTCAGGAAAAAACAACCTTATACTATAATCAGATAGGTGGGGCGTGACGGCTCATGCCTGTAATCCCAGAACTTTGAAATGCTGGGGCAGGCGGATTACTAATGTTAGATCACTAATGTAATCTAATCTGAGGCAGGTGGATCGCTAACATGATCTTCACTGAGGTCAGGAGTTTGAGACCAGCCTGGCCAACATGGTGAAACCTTGTCTTTACCCAAAATACAAAAATTAGCCAGGCGTGGTAGCACATGCCCGTAATCCTAGCTACTTGCGAGGCTGAGACAGGAGAATCGCTTGAACCCGGGAGACAGGAGGTTGCAGTGAGCTGCGATCACACCACTGCACTCCAGCCTGGGTGACACAGCAAGACTCCATCTCAAAAATAAAAATCAGACATATGTTAAATTGTACTTTGTCTTTTCTTATATAGCAGTTCAGTTTTCTTCTTCTTTTTTTTTTTTTTTTAATAAAAACAGAGACAAGGTCTTGCTATATGGCCCAGACTGGTCTTGAACTCCTGAACTCAAACAATCCTCTCACCCTCTCAGAGTGCTGGGATTACAAGCACGAGCCACCGCACCCTTCTGTATTTCAGTTCTAAGGTGCACACATTAGGCAAAAATTGAATGTCGTCAAAATTACCTTTGCAAATCCTCCCAAAAGCCTATATAAGTATAGCATACATGGTTTTGTGGTTACCAATCCACACAGTAACATACATACATACATACACACACACACACACACACACACACACACACACACACATATATATATAAATCATAGGAGTAACTATGCAAATTTAAGTCACACAACTTAAATAATATTTCATATCATATCCTTTTTTTTTTTTTTACCATTTTTAGAATTGAATTTGCATGTTACATTGCTGCTAATGGTATATGGCTCTATTACTAAATTAAAACCTACTGCTTTTACTGTGTACACAGCAAATAATTTGCTTCTTTAAAATGCCACTTGTAGGTGATTTGAATCAGATTCACAAGTCACCTTGGCTCCTGAAATAGGAAGTTCTGCTTGGAGTTATAGAATAATCACCCTTTGTCTGAAGGAAGCGTCATTATCTTTCAACCAAAACCAATTATATGGTACTTTGTATGTTATTACACCTTTCCCCCCAAACACTAATGTTTTCAACAATATTCTTTGGGAAAATATATGTAAACTTTCACTTTTCTGGAGCACAAAGTGAAAAGACTTGCCTTCGATAACACTGTCAGTCAGATATTTTAGAACAATATAAAGGAAATTTAAAAATGTAAACCTGTTCAAACCACCATTTCTCACAATTATACAACTTTTACAGTGAAGTATTTTCACCCTTCATTTGGCCACCATCAATACAGTGACTACTGTAATTTTATAGCTTTCCTGTGTTAACCATATTGTTTAAAATCCTTTATTATATTATATTTAGAAGAAGAAAGAAAACACAAATATCTTTGGAATCTTTCTGCTTGCCCTTGTCTGAGAGTGTTGACCAGTTAAAATCACATCACATTTCATTGTTCGTTTGATTTTCCCATTGCAAATCATAGACCATCTCTGTTCCCCACTATGAATACTGAGAACTTACTACTAAGTCTCAAAATAAGGGGTGACTTTAAAACTGAGAGGAAACAACAGATGCTAGGGAGGATGTGGAGAAATAGGAACTCTTTTACTCTGTTGGTGGGAGTGTACATTAGTTCAGCCACTGTGGAAGACAGTGTGGTGATTCCTCAAGGATCTAGAACCAGAAATACTATTTGACCCAGCAATCCCATTACTGGGTATATTCCCAAAGCAGTATAAATCATTCTACTATAAAGACACATGCACACTATGTTTATTGCAGCACTGTTTACAATAGCAAAGACTTGGAACCAACTCAAATGCCCAACAATGATAGACTGGATAAAGAAAATGTACCACATATATACCATGGAATACTATGCAGTCATATAAAAGGATGAGTTCATGTCCTTTGCAGGGACACGGATGAAGCTGGAAACCATCACTCTGAGCAAGCTAACAGAAGAATAGAAAACCAGACACCAGGTGTTCTCACGCATAAGTGGGAGTAGAACAATGAGAACACATGGACACAGGGAGGGGAGCATCACACACCAGGGCCTGTTGCGGAGTTGGGGGCCAGGGGATGAATAGCGTTAGGAGAAATACCTAATGTAGATGATGGGTCGATGGGTGCAGCAAACCACCATGGCATGTGTATACTCTGTAACAAACCTGCACATTCTGTACATGAACCCCAGAATTTAAAGCATAATTTTGAAAAGCTAAAATGATTTTGATCCAAGATAGAATAAGCAACAGAGTTGTCAGGCTATCCGTTAATGAGCTATGTCTTAGTTTTCTAGTAAATTTGTTTAAACTCTTTCACTATTTCTGTAGCCTTCTTCTGCCTGACCATTGTCAGATTATTTAATTGCTCCATGCCTAAGGTCCGTACCTTAATAAGAGGGGTATAAAGACCAACCTTCAGCAACTCACTCCTCATCATATTGGCTACAGGGCCTGGTAGGTATTTTCATATGTGGACAAAGGTCTGTATATCTGTGTGTCGTTTGGAGGCGTTTTTTCGGTAAGGGTCACTGAAACCTCACTCTAATATTAAATATTATCTATTTATAAGATTATTAAATATAAAGTACTATCTTATTTGCCTAAGGTGACTCTTTCTTGGATACCACTTAAGGGCTTTAGTTGCTAATGCAGAATGTTATTCTTACCAAGTAACATTAGATTTCCTAACAGTAAAATGAGGAAGTTCCATATATGCACATTCATGGCCTGCATCTAAAAGTGGTAAATAATAATAATTAATGTCCAAGTAACAGAAATGATCAAGACTGGAAGTGCTACTGATGACAATTTAAGGAGATTCATTAACAAGCAAAGTAGGGAAGAGACTGACCAAGCCCAGGCACATAAGCATGAGGAGAAAGTATTTTTCTACCATAATCCCAACTCCATCCCAAGCCCTGGCCCACCAATGTACTGACCTTCCCCAGAAATTCAGGCCCATAATGCTAATACTTTAGCAATTCTGTTTGGTATCAACATTGTTTGCCTTATCTTAATTAATGGCTGCATTTACACATAAGCTGCAGCAAATATCTTAGAATTACACGATGATGCTGGTGCTTGAGGACAGCACAGGCTCAGCCACATAGATTCTGTCTTAATCGAGCCTTCGTGACGTGGATGTTTAGAGGAATATAAATCTAATCTGTTAGCCACTGAGATACATCAGTGTAAGAAATCATGCCTCGGAAGATGTATGTTGAGAAACACCATCTGTCCTCAAATCACTTAGAGTTTAGTCACTGACAGGTTCTACTGACTTACAATTGTAATGTTACTATTTTAAAATGTAAGCGAGTCTTTTTCAATGTATTACACGCCATGGATCCCATGGACAAAATAGACTTTAGCAACATAATACTGGAATAAAAGTCTTCAGATGGAATGGCAGTTGCTAAAGTAAGTTTTCAGTGATTAATAAGGTCTAAAGTGAGTGGGTGTGTATACATAATTGTGTGAACTTCAACTGCTTTATTCTGATGCACTGCAGTTCCCACATTTAGCCCTCTGCAAACAGCACTCCCTTCTTAATTCCTTTCTGTGTAGGTGTTTGCAATAGTTTTTCTAAATGGTACCTCTCTACCACATAGGCTTTACTACTTTTATCAACTAGTATGATCTGGTCTAGTGTATTAGTCAAGAGCCATGGTTTATTATTATGGTTCTTTTCTAGCACACATTGTAATAATTATTCTCTCAAACAGACTCTTATTAAATAAAGCCCTACATAGATTCTTTTACCATTCATCAGAGGGGGCAAATTACTCAGACAGGATTTGAAGGAGGCTGTTCTCCCTCAGTCCTCATCCTCTCATTTCCCATTCAGCTGTTTTACTGGCTTGGATTTTTTAATGAACCAAGTTTTGCTTGGCAACTGCTATACCCTGGGCTCCACTGCATAGAGTTTACATAGTAGGCGTTCTATAAATATTTGTGGAATGGATAATGAACTTGAGTCATCACAATGCACTGCCCCAAACAGCTTACCGGTTCTCTACTCCTCAGGCAGTGGTTTTCAAACGATGTTTGCCCTGAATCAAGTTATTGGTGAGGTAAGTAGTTTTGGGGAACACTCAGTCTACCTGGTGCCAGTTATGGCCAGAGAGGAAATCTCTCCAGATTTAATGAAAAAAAGTCAATGGTGCTTTCGGTAGAAACAATGAGTGAATCTAGTTTTATTCAATTTCACATGTAAATGTATTAATTCATTATAAATTGTTCATTACTGTTGCCATAGACATTGACATAATTAAAGTCCAGTCTATTTGTGGGCTGTGTATGACCCCCATGAAGCAACCTTTGAAAGACAATGTGTAGTCCCATACCTTTGGTTAGACACTGTCATAATTGTGGCAGATGCTGCCTCATCATTTAGTAGTTTCTTAACAGTACTCATTTTTGTTTCTCTTTTCCAAAATTCAGATTCAATAGTCAATTAGAAAAAACATCCCGGTGAGTTTAATTTCCTTCAAATTTTGGGAAGATAACCAAAAAAATTCTGATAACAACCCTAATGGTACATAAACTGAGTTGAGGTTTTTCATGATTGACAAGGAGTTGACAAGCTTGATTTACAATTCAAACCCTCGACTGCCACTGGATTCCCTGGCCTCGAAATGAGCAAGAATTTCTTTCATTGTTCAGCGTTTGACCCCACAAATTCCTGGTCTAAAATGGGAAATCATCCACAATGGCTCATGCAATCCATTGAAATCCTTTGCCAGCCATTTAGGGATATACTTGGAAATACCATTTCACGAAAGGCAAGCACTGCAAAAAGCAAATGATACTGAGAACGTGGACAGCCTACACAATATACTGAAAATACCTATTTTAAACCTAAGGGTAACAACTAAGCCCAGAGGGAAAAAAACTGACATCATCTGGTTTGCTGTAATCAGTCAAGAGTGATGCTTGCCCATCTAAATTGTAGAAAGCCATTACTAATCCCTAGTTAACATCAAACTCTAATCTTAGTGGGATGGCACAAGTTTCCTCCATCACAGCAGATGGATTCCCACAGCAATATGGAATTTGCAATAGTAAATAGTAAGACACTAAAAGGGCTGTTCTAATCTGAAAACCTGGTGTGTGCTCTTATAAATACCAAAAGTTATGGGAACTTCAAAGCTACAAACTGAAATCATGAGTATCAGTGAGCACTAACAATAATATGGCTATGTCCCCCTCCCCTCTGATATTGTTAACTAGGAAATGAGTGCATTATAGATCTGAAAGGGAAACTTGAATTTTAATCGTGATACTGACAACATTTGTCAGCATCTCTCACTGTACTGTGAGTGTGGGAAGAGCCTTCTTGGCAGGATGCACATGAAACAGACCTTGCTACTTTGTTGTGCTTATGAGACCCTCAAAAGGGTTCAAGAGGAGGAAACTGGCCCTTCCTGAAGTGCCAAAAACAGCTGGAAAACACGAGCACCTTGAGTTAGTCACACTGTGTGACACTCCACATCAATCCTGCTTTCTTCCTGGGAACAAATGTTGTTTATTAATTAAATTAGTTAAGGCCATGGCCAATTTGCACTTCGTGTTTCTGAAACGAAGCAAATATTCATCTCAATACATGTGTCAGAAGGGCGAGGGGACTCACACATAATCACCCAACACATATTCACCAAAAACACACTCTCAATTTATTTTCTTCTAAGATGCCTTGTTCTACTTTCAAAGCAAGGATGCAGTTAGGTTATCCCCACATGTGGCTAGCTGTTGGGAAGGAAGTGATATTCAGTTTGGAGCTAAGAATTTCTTTCTTTGGAAGGGATATTGCATCTTTTATTACCTTATTTGCTCATCTGTAAAACAGTGCCACTGGAGTAAAACACTGTAGGACAGGACCATTCAAAGAAGTGTTATGTGAAAAATGTAACTATTGGAAGCTAACTGCAAAGTAAGCCCTTTGGATTTCAAATATATCTTTATTTTTCGATCCTGAATATTGTAACTTCCAACAGAAAATAAACACCTTGAATTTGAGTCCAAGAAAATCAATTACTTTGTGTATGTCCTTACATCTTTCTGTGCGAGAGTCTCTGTCTTTCTGTGTGTGTCTTCCCTGCCTCTTTGCATGTCTGTTCCTCCGTGTGTGCCTTTCTCTCCTCCCTTGTGTTTGTCTCGTTACGTCTGTCTGTCTCTCTTTCTCACACAGACACATGCACATACCATTTTATCAGTAGTGTTCTTACCAGCATTACTGGTAAAAGGATCTAGCGGCCTTGTTTCCTGTTGCAGTGTTATTCTTGAAGCGGGCTGCAGTCAGAATCTGAATCTCATTGGGCCATTATTATTTGCAGCTGTGTGACCTTTTTAACCTTGCTTTAAAAGTGACATTTCAGCCCTCAAGCTTGAAACGCCTGAATGCTACAAGGTTTTCAAACCAGAGATTTTCACAGGGAAAAAGACCAAGAGTGGGGCTGTGCCTTGTAAGTGAACATTTCACCAGAACTTGGCATGAAAAGGGTGTGTTCCTGGGCAGTTTAGAGCCAAAAGTCTCTCCCGGAAGGACTGAACTTGACACATAACACTGCGGTTAAAGATCACTATTCCGTTCAAACCAGGAGAATATCCCTGTTCCTAAAACATGTTTGCCATCCCCTGATATCCCAAAAACTCAGAATCCTACAACCTGAATCAGAGCCCTCTTTGGGATGGTGTCACACTTTGTATCATGCTTAGGGGCTGTCAGAAGTTCCCTTCCAATGAGGCCCACTGCTCCCAGGAGGAGAGATCTCCAAACAGCTTTTGTCTCTGGAAACTAACCCGGGTCTTACTTCCCAGAGGGGGCCCCAGCAGGAGAGTGCGTCGGGGCTCACGTCCTCTCATGTCCTTCTGCAGAGGTTTGTGGTTTTATTTATGTGGCGCTTAGGCTGTATATAGAACAACATTCCAGCGGGATTGGGTTTTCATATGTTAGATTCCCTTTTTTCTTTTCTTTTTTTTTTTTTAATTTTCCATATGTTTCTTAAGATAGGAGGTCTTTTTTTCAAAGTTGCTGGCTAATTCTGACTTTTGTTTCACGTAATCCTGTCTTATAACTTTCCTCTCTATGGGTTCAATAGTTCAGAACATACTTGGTAATAAGTACTTCAGTAAGTCACTGAAGGCGTGTGTGCTGCGTTTAGGTCCTTGTCCTCTTGTTCCCATCTAGTATAATACACTTTTTTGCAGAAGACATCACAACTCTAAAAAAAAAAAAAAAAAAAAAAATAGATCAGTCTCATGGATCATCTCTTCCTCAGAGGTAAATGATATCTGGTTAAGTGTTATATGGAATAAAGTGGACATTTTAAAACTAAAAAAAAAAAAAAAAAAAGTTTATTTGACATGTATGTGGTTAACAAAACACTAGTGTAGAGATTCTTAGGTTTTGAAGGAAATATTGAACATAACCAAATCATTTGGCTTGTTTCTTGTGGGACTAAACAAAACCTCAGAAACAGGATGAACAGTGGCAAACTCTCTTCCTTTTTACCTGCTTTCACTGTGCACAGAAAGGAAAGAAAACTTAGAACAAAAGCTAGCCAAGGTTTAGGGTGACACTGTCATCTCTATTTTTCCAGAAAAGAAAATATTTCATTGTAATTTAAAATAACTGACCCCCTGAACTCCTGAGAGAAAAAACTATGATAGCAAAGAAATTCATGCCAAACTGGATCCATTCTTCATACTGGTGGAAAGCAGCTTGCCTTTAAAAAATCCAAGACAATGTTCAGCAGTGCAGCTTTCTCTTCCCCCTTTGTGCCCCAGTACAGTAAAATTGGCCTCTTTAGAATTGGAACACATTCCCAAATGGTACTGCTCTGCCTCTAGATACTTTTTAATGCATTTTGAGTGCATTTGATTTTTAAACTATTTTCATGTAAAATAATTATCTTTAAATATTCTTAAGAATCACAACATTTTAGTCTAGTTTTAGTTTTCACACATGCAGATGCTTTTATTGGATAATGTTAAGAGATATTTTGGATTTTTATTCTAGATAAGTATCTGTATCTTCAGCAACAATATATGTTTGGTCCATCCAATGTATGGGCTGAAGTCATACTCAAAACCACTGGAAATGTTCTTTCTGTGTGTGAATGTGAGTTACCACATGTGAGACTGCATCAAACCCAGTGATGCCCAAGCCAGGCCACTCTGCTTTCGGCGAAACTGGAAAGAGAATATTTCATTTTATCATTAACTCTTATGATTACCATTACTGACTTCCTCTTGAAAGACATTGAGAATGATGGTATCAAACCAGGTGCTTTTTTCCCTTGACCCCAGCAGAAAGCTGGGACGTTCCCAGGTTGTATGCTAAAGTAGCCAGCAGTGGTGTTCGGAACCCGCGCCAGCTCAATGTCTGTTGAACACGGGGTAAAAATATACCAAAGCCTCAATTCAGATTCCTAACACGTTCTGCTTCAAATGTCAAGGGTGTGAACATTTGACAGTACTAGGAGGTCACTTAAAGACCATGTTAAGGCAAAAATCTTGGGCCCTCTGAAGACTCTCTCATCATTTGAACAAGGTTCTCTTTCTAAATACTAGCAAAAGGCGCATTTTTCAGCTGCCTTGCTGGAAAAGGCATTTCCTTGCATGGCCCAGGAAGGGGATTTAGAAATATGTGAAGCCAATTATTGGTTGTTATTATTACTGAGGAGATCATCCTTGGCATTTAGTGGACGGGGGCCAGGGATATGGTATATTCTACAGTGCGCAGAATGGCTGGTTGTGTGCAACACCGGAGTCTCCTGGTCTGACAGCCAGTAGTGTGGCTTTTGCAAGAATAATTATAGTGTAAGTACCCACAACTGCCTCGCCCATGCCACCCAGTTTAGGGTAAAAGGCAGATTAGGAATGAGACAACAGCGTGAGTGAGACAATAAAAACAAAGACCACATACAGAAGAGGAGATGAAAGTAAGGGACTAAGTGTGTCCCCACCTCTTCCTACTCTTCTAAGAGCTCGGAAAAACTCGGGCAAAGTTAAGCTTCTGACAAGGCCAGATTCAATGCCAATTAAAACTTTATGAATATTCAAAAAAGTATGTGAAATTATCATTCCCTCTCAGTGTGAGGGAGGGCTGGGGTCTGCTGCCAACATTTCAGCTAAGCATAAGCCTACCCTTGCAGTTCAATCCACAGAGGGAGATGACTAAGCTGCTATCAATTAGGGTGGCTTTTTCTAGGTAAATCATCTGGCTTGGCCACCTACAGCTCCCACTGTCCAGATAACTTAACCTTTATCTAGAGCAGCGTTGACTCAGCAGTAGCAAAAGAAAGGGCTGCCCCAACGTCGACATACATCTCCTGCCCTGATGCCTTTCCTCTTGTGATAATTGCCTTGTTTATTTTCTATGATTACTGAGAGGACAGCTCCATCATAGAGAACGTGTTTTCCTTTCTTTTCTTCTGCTTAAATAGAAAACATCACAAGCTTCTAAATTCTGCTTTAACATTGCTGGCACCACCAGCACTCCGTTCACGGAACACTTAAGAGGGGAACTTTTGCCTCTTAACCAACTTCTCAGTAAGAAAGCTTCATCGGCCGAAAAGAGCAAAAATACACACACATCTACATATTTTTTTTCTTGTGGCCTGTTTTCTTATTGAGAAGTTTATATATAATATATATAAATATGTATATATATTCACACACTTTACAGGGATTCTTTCATCCTGATAAACAGGCTTAAGACTCAAAACTCATGCCTAGCTAGTATTGTAACATGAAGAGGACACTGAGCTCATAAAGAAGCAACTACAAAACTCTGAGGCCAACTCTCTACACAAGGTTCACCAGAGTTAAGGATCATTATTTTTAAGGTGCAGAAATAAGTTGTGTGGGGTTTGGGGGGGTTGGTTTGTCTGCTTGTATTTGAGACACGGTCTTGCTCTGTCACTTAGGCCGGAGTGATATGATCACAGCTCATACATCCTTCAACTCCAGGGTTCCAGGAGGTGGAGGTTGCGGTGAGCCGAGGTCGTGCCATTGCACTCCAGCCTGGGTAACAAGAGCGAAACTCCGTCTCAAAAAAACAAACAAACAAACAAACAAACAACAACAAAAAAACACTCCAGGGTTCACGGGACCTTCCCACCTCAGCCTCCTGAATAGCTGGGATACTACAGGTGTGCACCACCTCACCTTGCTAATTTTTCACCTTTTGTAGAGATGGGGTCCCCCTGTGTTGCCCAGGCTGGTCTCAAACTCCAGGGCTCAAAGAATCCTGCTGCCTCGTCCTCCCAAAGTCCTGGGATTACAGGTGCGAGCCACCATGCCCGGCTAATAAGCTGTGTTTTCGGGGATTGCTAGATTATTTCCACGGACGAGAAAAGTCCTTCACGTCTTTCTCAACTTCCTACTAAACAAAAGAATCACTCACTAAAGCCTACAAATGCACTAAAATGCTCTGGAAAAAGCAGATGGAAGGAAAAAGCCTTTTCCTTGAACTCCACCACCCACGAGAGGTTAACACTGTGCCGGACTCCAACTCATCCAAAGGTCCAAGCCATTAATAAACAAACGCAGGGCCTTCTCTTTTTACACCCCA
Organism: Cebus imitator; assembly: GCF_001604975.1. NCBI lineage: Eukaryota > Metazoa > Chordata > Mammalia > Primates > Cebidae > Cebus > Cebus imitator. The sequence goes on along the minus strand of NW_016107360.1, from coordinate 12,680,764 downwards.
GGGCTCAGGCCCCTGAACAACAGCACCATTTTCGAATCCACACTCCAAATCAGCATGAATAAGGGAAGAGGATTTCTTTAAATGCCCCCGTGTTCCCAAACCTAGGAGTCCTTCCTAGGCATCAATGTGGTCTCTTTGCTCAGGGGGTGTAGGTCATATGCTGGGAAAAACCCAGAACCTGGATCCTTCTGAAAAGGAAAGAAAATAGAGGAAGTGGTTGTAGGCAGCACCCAGCAGGGACATTGGAGAAGGCCTATCAGACATTGAAAGGCTGAAGAAAGGGGAAGGGAAAAGGCCAGCCCCCAAATCCACACGGGGAAACTGTGGCTGCCCTTGATGAGACATTGTTCATAGACAACTTCAGGCAAAGTGGGCTGTGGACAGTGATTGATTACCCCTCACAGTGAACTTGTTCCAACACAGTTCAACTTGGGCACATACCAGGGGTAGAATCAGAAACCAAGGACACAGGTCTCAGTCATTCATTTCTTCCCCACATCCTTGCTGAGCACCTACCAGGCATAGGGACCCATGCTAGGAGAATGACGGCTTGGCACAAATGGTCCCTGCCCTCTGAGCACCGATTCTCTAGTAGGGAAGGGAGGTGTGCCCAGATGTCTAGGGTGGAAAGTAGAATTTTAATGACCATAAAGTACTTTTAGTCAATCTTTCGAGAGTTCAGAGGCCATGAGAAAGCAACACTGTTTTATCAGCTACATCAAATACCCTATCATTCCTCCTTCCCCAGCTAAATATTCTCATAGTAAGATGCCAGTTCAAGGTACACACAAACATATAACCCCTGGAGCAATCTTTTAATTCTTTTAGAAGATTTTGTTTGTTTTTAAATTTAGGCTTTATTTTGCTTTTAATGCTGAAAAGTAAAACTGCATTATTTATGGTAAACCTAACATTGTGATTAGGAGACCAGATTTTATGTTAGAAAACAGTTAAATCTCAGCTCCCTTGCTCATTAGCTGTGGGATCTTAGGCAAGTTATTTAACTCCTCTGAATATTAATTTTCTCCTATGAAAAGAGACTATAGATGATACTGATTTTATCTGACTCACGGCTATTGGGAGGATCAAGTGGGATACTTGGGAAAGTACTTCATAAACTGTAAAGTGTTGTGAACTGTTGATTGCTGTTTTTATAGTACAGTCAACTTGCAGACATGGAGTTGCAGAGGTGGTGCACGGCACAATTACGGATACACTTGGTGGTCTATGTCGAGAGACTGAGATGAAAGATTCCAAAGGATGTTGAAGGTAATGATCTTTAAAGAGATCCTGACTTGGTGATTCTCTGATCATCCATCAATTATCAAGCGAATCCTTCTCTGCCAATCTTTTACTTGAAGGTTCTCAAATAGAATTATTTTGTCTTCCACATGACCTTGAGAAGGACGTTGGAGGCAGGTCTGTGTTCCAGCTTGGCTGAGCCACATACCAGTCCACCTATAAGCTTGGGTAGGTTTCGTCTGCTTGTTTGTTTTTCTTTCCACCACGTTGGGCTCTTTTACAACAATGACAATGATACCTGCTTCTCACGGTTGTTATACAAGTTAAACAACTACCAGCCTACAGACAGGTTTCACAGGTCACTTGACCCTGGGTAAAGTCTGGCTGTTGCTGGCTGAGCAAGCCAGGGAAGAGGAACTCCTCGCCCTGAGCTCGGAGGGGCCAGAGCCAGAGCTGCACGTGTCTGTTCTCCTTCGTGAATGTGGCTCCTGACCACAGAATGCAAGTGAAATGCTTTGCTGGCAAGGTCATGTCCCCAATACATGCCTGGCTACCCTGTCCCTGCAGTCCCAACACCAGCCAGGCAGGAAGAGACAAGAGTTTAGAAGGCACCCGGATAAGATGAGAAGCTCAGCTTTCTCAACAGTAGGTGCTTTAGGCTTACCTGGAGGCATTGGAAATGAGATTGATACAGGTTGTGACACCCACTTTACATCCACTCTCCACTTGAGCTATCAAAAAAGAAGTCGAATTTTCCTTTTATTATTACATTTTCCTTAACACACTATATTTTCTTATTCTTATTTTCACTCTCCCTTTTTTCTTTACTTTTTCTCCTTTTACTTCCCAAATGTTCCATGTGATATTTAATTTTTAAAATGCAACTTAAAAAAAAATAGAGACGGAGTCTCACTATGTCGCTCAGAAGGCTCTTGAACTCCTGGACTCCAGTGATCCTCCCACCTCAGCCTCCCAAATTGCTGGGATTATAGGCATAAGCCACCATGCCTGGCCTAAAAAAAAATACTTCTCAATAAGGCATGAAGTGTTAGTTAGCTGTGAGTAAAAGGAAGTCATAATATAATCAATGATCTAGTCATTTCAACCTCTTGAGAAAGTGGAGAGAGATGACGTCTCAATAATAGCAGCATTTCCTAACTCGGGGTACTGGGGAGTTAAAGATGAATAATTCCAAGACCTCTGTCTCTAAAATCTGGTCACCTCCCAATGCACAAAGGTTTATACGTGTGGAAAGCCTAACAGATTTTGAATTTTTAATGCTTGGGAGTAGTCAAAATTTTATTTAATGAAAGCATATCTTTCACATACCATCAAATCCTACGTGTCAGACATTTTTAATCTCAAAAAAGCATTTTCCATCAAGGCTGAAAGAAAGCCTTGATTAGATACAGCTTTGATTTATCACTTCCACTAAGTGCCTCTGTTGGAAAACCCAGCACAGGTTAAAGCAGTTAGAACATGAGTTAGGATGCCAAAATTCCCAGTTGTATGCAAAGCCCTCAGTGTTCCTATCCACCTTTTCAATACCCACATCAAAGGATTCCTGGTCTTCTCAAAGTGATAGGATTATTTAAACAGTAACATCAAGTTAATGTTTGGAAGATGCCTCAAGGACCTTAAATGCAAGTTATAAGTAGTAGTATGATCGTTATTTCCTCATCCATCCTCTACTGTTTCCAAAGAAACAGAAAAAAACTACTCACACAAACACACGCAAATGCTCCGGACACCCCAGTGAACCAGTGTCTCCTTTCTTCCCAAACCGCCAATCAGCCAGTCATCGGGCAAACAGCTCAAGCACCAGGCAAGGAAAACATGTTATTTTTCTGGGCAAGCCTTAACTTCACTGCCTACAAAACACAGCCCCACGGGGCACCTCCCACACACGGGGAGAGCAAGACTCCCATCTCGCATTTGAAACCAATAGTTACCAGTCAACACCCGCGGAAACTGAGGTCAGGATTCCGCAGTATGCACCCTGCAGTCCAGACTCACTTATTCTCCAGATTTCCTACACAGACCAGTCCTGACGTCCCAAGCCATTCCTGCAATCCCTCTCCTACTAGTAATACTCCAAGGAAGCTCCAAAAAGAATAGCATAAAACTTCCCCTCTCCACAGTCTCATTCCCCAGCTGCCCAACACCCAGCAGACTTCTCAGAGGGAGAGAATTTGCTCAGTATCAGCACTAGATGCCCTCTGAAATAGGTGAGTCGGTGGACTAAGGTAAGAAGAAAAAGCAAAAGCAAACAACAAAACCAGGCTTCAGATAGTCCTTTAAAAAATGAGGCTGTCAGGAGCCAAATTCCACAGTGCACAAAAGCCACTTAAAGGCACACCCTAAAGCACTCGCTAGAAATCTTCAAAGTACAAGGGAGGCTCCCTGCCACGCACGGGCCAGGGTCATAGACCCAAAGGTGACAATGAGACACTCCCAAGAACATCTGGCCAAATAAGCCAGGCACTGGGCCTTTCCAGACGCGGGACAGCAGCCTTTGTCTGCTCTCATCCACTGACCTCAGATCCCTGCCCGGGCTTGGCTGCTTCCAACCTCATTCAGCCGAGCACAGTGCAGGGTCAGCGTTCTGAAGGCACTTGGGAAAGTCTCTGTCTTCCTCATCTTTCCCATCTTCGGTCAGAAGACTCAGTCTTCCAGCAAAAGTCTCCCGAGGACCTATCAGGGCCAGACACTGTGTCAGATGTGGGGCAGAAAACACTGAATGAGAAGGAGGAGGCCTCTGTTCTTACAGAGCCTACCTTACAAGGCAAAGAAACAACAAGCAAAATAAGCAAAAAACTCAAACACAGAAATCAAAAAAGTGATCAAGAAAAGTAACAGTACATTTTGGAGAGTTCACTGAAAGAGAGAAAGAGGGTGATGTGCTAAGGAGAGGAAGGTGCACAAGAAAGCTATTTTTTTCTTGGAGATGGGATCTTGCTCTGCTGCCCAGGCTTTAGTGCCGTGGTGCCTTCACAGACCACTTCACCTTGATCGCCCAGGCTTAACCAATCTTCTCATTTCAGCCGCCCAAGTAGCTGGGACCATAGGCACGCACCACTGTGCCCGGCTAATTTTTTATTTTCTGTAGAGATGGGGTCTCACTATGTTGCCCAGGCTGGTCTTGAACTCCTGGCCTCAAGCAAACTTCCCACACCCAGCCTAGGGAAGTTTCTTTGAAGGAGGAGGTAAGGGTTACCTCTCTGGGCAAGTGACATTTGGTCTGAGGCCTGACAAATGCACAGGAGCCATTTGAAGAGGCAGCAGGGGAGGGTGGTCCAGGCAGAAGGGACAGCAAAAGCAAAGAGCTTGGCAAGTCTAAGGGCCTGAAAGAAGGCTGGTGAGACTGCAGCATGGCCCACAAGGGAAAGAGGGGCCCCAGGTAAGAGAAAACAGCAGGCAAGCCTCAAATCAACCAGGGTTAGGATTGATTCTAAAAGCACAGAGAAGCACTGAGGGATGCTAGGCTGCACAGAGAGACCCTGGGCCATTGACTTATCTGTTTCTCCTTCCCCAAGTGAAACGTGAAGGTCCTAGTAATTCACTTTGGGGAACCTGGGAGGGTAAAAGGCATCTTAGGACCAAGACAGAAACTTACATGATGCAGATGCTCACCTTTTCGTAACATAACCCACACAGCCTATCCCATGCACAAAAAAATATTTAGACTTCCCCGTAAAGTAAGAATGTTGTCCTGGGGTGCAGGATACAAAGAACACAGCGCCTGTGACATACCCACAACCAGCCAGCACTGCAGATGTAGCTGGAGGTCAAATCACACCTGTGTAACCTAGGGGAGGTAGCTTATCTGAGCATGTTTCCTCATCTATAAATAGACAGCATCTACTCCACAGGCTTTTTTGAGGATTAAATGAGTATATACACACATATAGAGAACACAGAGAATAGTTTCTAGCATATAGTAAATATACAATATACATTAGCTGTAATTATAGTAATAAAACTACTTTTCTCCTATCAGAAGAGACACTTATTTATCTTGAAAACAAGATATGGAAGCCTTTTCAATCCCATATAACCAAACCTGGGACAATCTCCACTATGTTTCTTTCTTTTTATTTATTTATTTTTTGCTTTGGCTATCAGATGACATATTTTGGATTTAGTGGTTAGAGATCATTTTTGTTGGGATGCAAAGCATGTCAAATAAAATTTTTCTCTCTCCATAGGTTAGATTTTTTTTGGTTTTGGTTTGCTTTACAGAACGGAGTGATTATTTTAAATGTAAAGAATCAGTTTATCCATTGAAGGTTTTGTCAAAAACTTTAATAATTAACAAATTGTGTTTTATCTCATTGTGATTTTATATATATAAATGACAAGCATTAACAGATTAATAGTGGTTATAGTGAGACAATGAGATGAGGCATTTTTTGTATCTATATTTTATATTTTTTCTATTATGAACTTTGGTTGTGTACAAGATAAATTCAAAACTCAATGTAAGCTAAAAGAAGCATATCTGGAAGTGTTCAATGATGGCAAGGATACCAGGAGAGTCTCTATGGGGCCTGCCTTGCTCTTTGCAGTTAACCATCTGTTTTATCTTGGACAAATTTCTAAGCTTCTTTTAATTTGAATTTTATTATTTATAAAATGGACAAAACAATTCTTTTTCACACAGTGTTGTGATAAAGATGAAATGCAGTATGCAATGCATGCCCAATAAGCCCTTGCTCTGTAGCACTGTGTGGTCTTTTAGAGTATATGGGTTCACACACAAGACTCAAAATAGCCAAATTATATTGAGCTATAGTAACCAAAAGAGCATGCTATTGGCATAAAAACACAGAGAGGCCAGGTGTGGTGACCCATGTCTGTAATCCCAGCACTTTGGGAGGCTGAGGTGGGTGGATCATGAGATCAGGAGTTCAAGACCAGCCTGGCCAATATGGTGAAACCCTGTCTCAAAAAAAAAAAAAAAAAAAAAAAAAACCCCCTACAAAAAAAAAAAAAAAAAAAAAAAAAAACTGACACACAGTCCAATGGAACAGAAGAGAGAGCCCAAAAACGAATCCACGCGTGTACAATGAACTCATTTTCAGTAAAGGGGCCAAGAAGATACACTGAAGGAAAGACGATGTCTTCTACAAAGGGCGCTGGAAAAATTGGAAATCCATACGCAGAAGAATAAAACTAGACACCCATCTCTCATCATGTGCAAAAATCAAATCAAAATGGATTAAAAATTTAACTCTAAGGCCTCAAACTATGAAACTACTATAAGAAAACATTGGGAAAACTCTCCAGGACGTTGGTCTGGACAAAAATTTGAGTAATATCCCACAAGCACAGGCAACCAAAGCAAAAATGGACCACTGGGATTACATCAAGTTTAAAACCTTCTGCACAGCAAAGGAAACAATCAACCCAGTAAAAACCCAAGGATAGGAGAAAATATTTGCAGACTACCCATCTGACAAGGGATTAATAACCAGAATATATAAGGCATTCAAGCAACTCTAGAAAAAAATGTAATAATCCAATTACAAAATGGGAAAAAAATTGAAAAGACATTTCTCAAAAGAAGACATACAAATGGCAAGCAGACATATGAAAAGGTGCACAATATCATTTATCAGAGAAATGCAAATCAAAACTACAATGAGATATGATCTCATCCCAGTTTAAATGGCTTATACCCAAAAGACAGGTAATAACAAATGCTGGTGAGGTTGGAGAGAAAAGGGAACCCTCATACACGGTTGGTGGTAATGTAACTTAATACAATCACTGTGGGCAACCATTTGGAGGTTCCTCAAAAAACTAAAAAATACAGCTACCATATGATCCAGCAACCCCACAGTTGGGGTTGTAAACCCAAATGAAAGGAAATCAATATATTGAAAAGATGTCTACACTCACATGTTTGTTTTAACACTGTTAACAATTAGCCAAGATTTGGAAAAAACCTAAGTGTCCATCAACAGATGAATAAAGACAATGTTGTTGTCTATACACAATGGAGTACTATTCAGCCATAAAAAATGATGAGATTTAGTCATTTGCAGCAATATGGATGAAACTGGAGGTCATTATGTTAAGTAAAATAAGCCAGGCACAGAAAGACAAACATTGCATGTTATCTCTTCCTTGTGGGATCTAAAAATCAAAACAATTAAACCCATGGAGATACAGAGTAGAAAGATACAGAGTTACCAGAGGCTGCAGAAAGGTAGTAGGGAAGTCGGGGGAGACGGGGAAGGTTAACAGATACAAAAAAGTAGTTGGAATGAATGAATAAGACCTAGTATTTTGTAGCACAACAGGGTAACTATAGTCAATAATAATCTAATTATACATTTAAAAATAACTGAAAGAGTATTGGATTACTTGTAACACAAAAGATAAATGCTTGAGGGAGTGGATACCCCATCTTCCATGATGTGATGATTATTACACACTGCACGTCTGTATCAAAATATGTCATGTACCCCATAAATATACATACCTACTATATTCACAAACATTTTAAATTTAATAAATAAATAATCACATTGAAAAAAAGAGTATATGGGTTAGAATCTTGGTTCTTTCAATAGTTAGCTGTGTGACTTCAGATAAGTCACTTAACCTCTCTGTGCCTCCATTTCCTTGCATCTTACGATCATGATGCTTACCTTCTAAGGATTATTAGTATGTAAGGATTAAAAGAATTAACATCTGTAAACAATTGAGAACAGTGTCTGGCACATGGTAAGTGCTATGTAACTGCCAGCTCTTATAACATTATGAAATCTGAATCTAAAACTTCTGAAAAGCATATGGTTCTATAATCATGTAAACATGGTTTATTTTCTGGGGACAAAAATAGCAAGCAAGAATAGCGTGGCGTTTTAGTAACATTCATTGGCAGAGACGTTAATTTTTATTCATGTATAAATTTATGTTTATGTGGCCAAAAAAAGAATCAAGGTCCTAATTTTTAAAATTTGTTTCCATATATTTCAACACAAGCTATAATTTCAGGACTACCCAGCAAACTCCTAATTGCCTGAGCTAATTTCTCCAATGAGCATTTTCTTTGCCATCATTCTGCCTCTACATTGTTTACCCAGGCACAACAGGATTCAGTAAGTCCATAGGCGTATTTCTCGGATTTTGCAATCACACAGCATGGCAGGTACACAGATGGTCCACTTTCTTACCTTTTTTATTTATTTTTATTTATGTTTTAGAGACAGGGTCTCGCCTGTTCCCCAGGCTGGAATGCTGTAGTGCAATCACGGCTCATTGCAGCCTTCAACCCCTGGGCTCAAGCAATCCTCCCACCTCAGCCTCCTGAGTAGTTGGGACTACAGGCATGCTCCAGCATGCCTGGTCCTACTTACTTATCAAATATAATTTTTGTCAGCTGCCTATCTTGCCTGGAACCATGCTAGGTGTTGGGGAGACCTAATGAAGAAAAGATGTAGTCTCTAGGAGATCACATAGTCAAGAGCACGGGATTTTGAATCCGAGCTGCACCTTATCCGTCTGCTGTTTACATTAAGACCTACATGATCTTGGACAGGCTGAGTTTCTCCAAATTTCAATTCTCTAGTCTGCAAAATAAAAAGAATAATGACAACTACCTGATAGGTCAGTTGTGAAGATGGATGGAGAAGCTAGCTATAAAGAACTTAGCACATGGTCAACTCTCAATAAATGTCAGCTCTTGATATGTGGCCTTCTAGGCAGGTAGACACAAGCGGGTAACTACACATCTCCGTGAAAGTGAGATCCAGTCTCAAGGGAGACTAACAGGAAGTTCAACTGACCTGTGGGCATCAAGATTTAACAAAGGAGCACTGGACTAGTAGTCTTAGCACCTCCTGTCCCCAACTCTGGTGCCTACTCAACCCATTGCCCATAATCCTTGGTTGAGCAGATTTGTCTCTGTCTCAGACAGGTGAGACCCCATGCTCTGTGTCTCTGTTCCCAGACCCAATCATCGAAGCTTGCCCTCATCCTCATGGACTGGGACAGTCAAGGTTATCTCACTCAAGCGCACATCTGATGCTTTAGTCTACGTGACAACATCCCAAAGAACTTGCCATCCGGGTGCAGCTAGAAGCCTGCAGTGACTGTGACCTTTCCCTGTGAGGGGCTGGGCATTATCTTTAAGGTGCTTGGCATCATTAGCAGACAGAACCTGGTCCCGGCCCTTGAAAGCAGCCTGTGACAGGTAACCTCCATCCCAGAAGTGAGCCTGCCACATCCTACTCATGGCCTGTCTGCCACAGCCGTTCACAGGCTCATTTCTATCCCACTGCTAAGCACTCCTCCTCAGCAACTCATGACTTCCATTCAGGAGGCTGAGCACCCCCTCACACTGTCCCCATGCACTATGTTCTGGATCTGCTCTTGGCCACAGCCTCTGAAGTTCTCACTATTGTCTCAAGCTGCTCCTCACAGTAGGATTAATGACCTCCTAAGGCCACTTGCCTATTGTCATTTTCTCTTGTTGAGTCCTCCCCGTGGGGAACTGAAGCCCATCTCCCTGTAACTGGAGTTACCACACCCATTCCCATCCTAGGGGTCATCCTGAAGCTCCTTCTGCTGCTTGTCTGGGGATAGTGTCCCATTAACTCCACCTCTTTCCAGGGGTGCCATCCTGGCCCACTTGATATAGACATGAGGTTGATGATGGCTTTTCTGTTATCCATCTCAGGGAACATTTACATTTGCATGGTAGCTTCATAACAACGTGGGAAATTCTGACACGCCTCATATTGCCCCACGATGGCAGCTTCTCATTCTGCCTGCAGAATTAAAGAACTGCAAACATCACCAGGAGCAGCAGCCCATTTTCAAAAATCCTCGGCAGGGTCTTGTGAGCAGGTGCTAGGTCTGCAATATGTACTGCCAGAGTTGTGCCCTAGAATGCACAGCAAACGGCAGACAGGACTTCTTGGAATGAAACCTGTGAAGTATTACAACTTTTCCTTTCCCTGCATGCAAAAGGATAGAAAAAACAGGGATGGACTAATGGGATGTGTTTGTGTGTATTGCCCTTGCCCTGTAGTTCCAGGAAATGGGGTAAATCCGTATAATGCCATGACCAGTCCTAACAATTCTTCCTCCCTGAAAGAATGGCAATTCTTCCTGCTAACAAGTCTTCCTCTGACCTTCCAGATCCATTCTCTTTTCCTCTCTTCCCTCTGTGCCCTAGGAGGCTGCCCTCTACCAACCCCCACCCCAACCCCCGGATTTCCTCAACTGGAGGGCTAGAGAGTGGAAGGCCCTCCACTGGGTAGTAGTGGCTGTGTGTCTCCACACTTCACAGGCGGCCCCTCTCCCACAGCTACTGCCCTCTCCTATGGGGTCTTCCCTTGGCCACCCTGTCCCTCCAGGCCCAGGGGTTGGAAAGACCCTCTGCTATGGCTAGTCCCCGGTTAGTCTGCGCACATTACATTTTCTTTGATTACTCCTTCAAGTATGCCAGCTGTTCCTGTGGGGACCCTAACTTATCGTGGTCTGTGACTGAGGAATATGTAATCATGTTCTGATGCCCAGACTATATGAGCACTACATCTTCCAGATCATGGCCCAGATCTGCAAAGCCTTGCCCATGGGGCTCAGAGAGATTCAGGTTCCACAGAGGAGTCAACAGACTGGAGAGATGTCATCTAAGCACCCTTCTGGTATCTCTCAGAATCTGGACTCACTTGAACTGAGAAAAGTCAGACCATTCAGGGCATATTTGGGATGAGACAAAAGGACTCGTTTGGAAATGTCTCCCAATTGGTAATATTGGTCTTGCGATATGAAAAGCTGAGAAAGAAGGAAGAGAAGGCAACTCAGATTTATTGCTGTTGGCTTAGTCCTCACTATTTCCCTACTGAAGAAGTATTTTATTATCCCCAACTTATAGAGGAGAAAAATTAGAGGGAAACAATATCGAGAGAGTGCCAGGAACCAAACACACATCTGCCAACTGCAATGCCTACAGGCTTTCCACCACCCCAAACACTTCTTTCAAGACTGATTGAAACTTTCCCAATCAGTGAAAATTCTCTTGCAGCAGATGAGCAATGGGACATTACCTTGGAGAACATCATCATTCCTGATTTTTATGAAGTACAAACTAAGCTGAACACTTCAGAGCTTTTCTTTTCTTCACCCCAATTACATGTTTAGGATGAAAGTGATTGGGTAAAAACTGGATGGAATTTACTAGAAAGACAGCAGAGAAACATAACTACTTATGTTAATAATGCTTTTTCTAAATAAAGGTGTTATTATACCCTTCAGGTCTGTTTTTATTTCATTTCTTCAATTTACCTGAGTCTGGCTTTTCAGTTGTCCTTATTTTGACTGTTTCTGCCCCAGTGAGGTGCTACAGATCTTGTGAAATCATGACCTTTGCAGCTGTGCTTGCTACGTTGCAGAGAGGCAAGAGAAATAGTTTCTCTGCTTCCCTTTTAAAACCTGACAGTCACACCTTCTATACTTCAAAGCCACATCGTATGACATCAGCAGGCTGACATAAATGGACAGTCATGCAAAACATTATTCATTTAGTGGCTTTTTCCATATAGGAAAAAAATAATCATTCATTAACCTTTGTAGAGTTTAACAGTTTACAAAGCCATTTTCCATACATCAATTTTGTTCTTAGAATGATCTATGGGATGGTTGTATTTTTTCCCCTCATTTTGCAGATGACGAATATGAGATTTAGAGAAGGAAAGTAATATGACTGAGGTCACACCATCAGTAAAAGCAGAGCTGGGACTTGAATTCAGGCCCTCCACCCCCCAAATCCTATGCTATTCTTAGAACAGACTGAAACAATCCATTTTCTAGTACTGTGGGATGGTTTCTGCACTGGGTAGAATTAATCTAAGCACCTGTGAGTCCTGGAAATACATTTATGATATGAGTACATTAATATTGCTCTAGAAGGCTCCAGGTCCTATGGGCTATTTACAAATAATAGGTCTCAGGCTTCCCCTTGCCTTGGAGACTGGAGAAACTTTGTCAAACACCTTTCCACACCCTGCCTGCAAACTGCTGTGCACTGCACCCCCAGTCCTGGCTCTTAGCACACCCCCTAGGCCTAAGTTTGAGACAGCCCCAAGGGAATAATTTGTGGAAATTCAAAGTGCCTTCCTTACTCTCTACCTCTACAGTACCTACTAGAGTCTCATGGTCCCTAGAGCTCACCTGATGCTGCAAGAGTCCCGATATACTTCCCCTTAGCATCCTATCCTCTGGACCTACTGATATTCTATATAAAAAGGCACCCTTATTTTCTTTTCTCCTAAGCTAAGCCTTGGAGAGAATGGGAGTACCCCTACCAATAGTTTCTACTCTAAGTGTCCAGGTTATCCGAGTGCAATTACCAGTCCCATAACATACCAATTATATAATCATATGTGCCTCTCTTTCCAGAATAACACTGAACCTACCTCAAAGAGTTGTTCTGACACTAACAACTATGTATGTTAAGTATTTTCATAATATCCAGTACACAGTAAGCACTTTATAATAGTTATTATCATAAGGCATGCATTCAAGAACTGCATAACTGGGTCATGCAGGAGCCCTCATGGTAGTATTTTCAAAAAGTTTAACAGTCTCTTTTTAAAAAAAAATTACTTGGAAAAAAACGTAGAAAAACATGAATAACTGTATTGTGAACAAGTTAGATAATCCAGATGAAAAGGACAAATTCCTATAAAGATACAAACTACCAAAATGACTCAAGAAAAACTAGAAAATTGGAATAAATTTGTAAAGAGATTGCATTAGTCACACACACACACACACACACACACACACACACACACACACAGAGGAAACTTTCCGCAAAGGAGAGATCAGGCCCAGATGGCTTCACTGCTAAATTCTACCAAACATTTAAAGAAGAATCAACACCAATAGTTCATAAACTCTTCCAAAGAATAAAAAGGAGGAACAATTTCAAACTTATGCCTGATATCAAGGCAATCAACAAGACAAGGATATCACAAGAAAAGAAAATACACACCAATATCTCTTATGAATATAGATGCAAGAATCTCCAATAAAATACATGTTGGGATTTGCAACCCAAATCCAGCAACATATAAAAAGGACTATATACCATGACCATGTGGGATTCATCTCAGAAATACAAGGTTGGTTTAGTATCTGAAAACCAATCAATATAATTATCAAAATCAATAGAATAAAGCATAAAGACTTTATCAATGTCTCCATAGACACAGGAAAAGCACTGACAAATCCAACAGCCTTTCATGATAAAACACTTCAAAACCTTGGAACAGAAGGGAATTTCCTCCATCTGATGAAAGCTGCCTACAAGAAAAACACACACACACGTGCACACACACACACACACACACACACACAAACAAAAATCCTACATTCAACATCACATGTGTGTAACACTGAATGTTTTACACTCATGCTCAGAAACAAGAGAAAGACATCAAATTCTCATGACTTCCACATCACTGAAAGTTCTAGTCATGGCAATTAGGCAAGAAAATGAAATAAAATGTGTCCAGATTGGAAAGGACCCAGTAAACCTATCTTTATTCAGAGATGACATATTCTGGTATATGGAAGAAACTAGGGAATCCTCCAACTAAAAAAGGAAACTATGAAGACTACTAAATGTGTTCAGCAGCCTTTAGGATTCAAGGTAATATACAAAACTCAATTGTGTTTTTACACGACAGCAATGAGCAATCAGAAAATAAAGAAAACAATTTTATTTGCAATAAACCTAATATAAAATTATTGAGACTAAATTTAACAAAAAAACACGACTTGCTCGCTGAAAGCCACATAACATCATTTAAAAAGCTAAAGTATACCTAAATATATGGAAAAATATTCATGAATTGGAAGAATTAGTATCGTTAGATGGCAATATTTCCCAAGTTGATTTGATATATTCAGCACAATCTTAAAGTCTCAGCTTTTCTTTTTGCAGATATTGGCAAACTGATCCTAAAATCAATATGGAAATTCAATGGACCTGTAATAGCTAAAACAAATCTTGAAAAGGAACAAAGTTGGAAGATTCACACATTCTGACTTTGAAATTCATTACAGTTCAACAGTAATCAAGACAGTGCAGTACTGGCAAAAGGATCGACATACAAACCAGGGAAATGGAACTGAGAGGCCATAAATAACCCTTATATTTATTATCAATTGATTTTCAAGAAGGATGCCAAGATCTTCCCATGAAAGAAAAAAACAATCTTTTCAACAAATAATGCTGGAACAACTAGATACCCATATGTAAAAGAATAAGGGTGGATCCCTAATTCAAAATATATACAAAAATTACCTTAAAATCAACCATAGATCAAAATATAAGAGATAAAACTAAAAACAATTAAAAGAAATTATAGACATAAATCTTTACCTTGGATTTGGCATTTAAAAAAATACTTAGATATGAAACTAAAAGAACTAGCATCAAAAGAAAAAATAAATTGGATTTTATCAAAATTAATTTTTTGTGTGCTTCAAAGGACACCATGAAGAAAGTAAAAAGCAAACCCACAGAATGGGATCAAATATTTGCAAATAATAGATCTGGTAGAGTCTAGTATCCAGAATATATACCAAAACAACTCTCAACAATAAAAAGCATATAACCTAATTAAAAAGGGAAAATGATTTGAATAGATATTTCTATACAAAAAATATACACATAGCCAATAAGTACATAAAAATATAGTTGACATCATTAGTCATTAGGGAAATGCAAATCTAAAGCACAGTGAAATACCACTTCATACCCACTAGAATGGTCAAAATAAAAATGACACCTGAAAAATGTTGGTGATGTTTCAGAGAAGTTAGAGTCCTCATCTATTGTTGGTAGGACTGTAAAATGGGGCAGTTACTTGGGAAAACAGTTTTGCATTTCTTCAAAATGTTAAAGATTTACCATATGACCCAGTCATTCCGCTCCTGGGTATACACCAAAAAGAAATGAAAACATATGCTCGCATAAAAACTTGTGAATTTGTACATCAATGTTCATGGCAGCATTATTTGTAATAGCCAAAAAGTAGAAATAACCCAAATGCCCCACAACCAATGAATGGATAAACGTAATGTGATATAGCCATACATTAAATAGTATTCAACTACAAAAAGGAATGACATGGATGAACCTTGAAAAAATTATGCTAACTGAAAGAACACAGACACAAAATGTTATGTAGTGTGTGATTCCATTTATATGAAATGACCAGAGTAGGCAAACCCAAATAGACAGAAAGTAAATTAATGGTTACTTAATTGGGAGAAAATGACCAGGAATGACTGATGATTGATACTAGGTTTCTTTTTGGGGTGATGAAAATGTTCTAATATGAGATAGTGGTGACAGTTACACAATTCTGTGATCACACAGTACTAAAATACACTGAATTGTGAACTTTAAAAGGGGATATTTTATGGTATGTGAATATCTCAATAAAGCTGATATTTATATGTATTTATATAAAACTACAAGTGGGCTCTCTACATTTTATCCCAGTTTTCCTGCTTGAAAAATGACAATGGGTTTCCATATCTTCTGAAACAAAATCAGAACACATTGTGACATGAGAATTTTCTGCTTTTAATTTATTTAAATGAAAAAGTCTACATACTCAATCACATTCAGGAAGTCATTTTACAAATCATCTGTTGGGAAAGTATTACAATGACATGAAATTAGAGTTGTCACAGAAAATCCTAGAGGTACAGCTTCATGTAAATCAGCCATCAGCTCACATCAAATATACATATTACTCAAAAAACACACCCTAATTTATAGACTTTCGTCATGATGAATTAATGGAAAATTATGACTACCAACAGGCTTTTATGCAGGAGAATAAACACTATCTATTTTCTACTCTAAACTCAGAGTCTGGAGATCTAACCAACATAAATGCTAGAAAAGATACCCATCAAAAACTGTAGGAAACAGAGCTTGTCATGTTGATGGGTGTCTAATAAAATAGGCACTCCATAAACGTTTGTTGAACAAATATGTGAATTCTCCCACCAAATCCTAGGTCTTCTTTCTCGTCTCTGTCTTTCCTTGATACTCCTTCTCTGGTGACTGTATCTTTTCTTTTCTTTTCTTTTTCCAGAGGCAGGGTCTCACTCTATTGCCCAGGCTGGAGTGCAGTGGTGCCATCACAGCTCACAGGTCATTGCAGCCTTGAACTCCTGGGTGCAAACAATACTCCTGCTTCAGCCTCCTGGGCAGCTGGGACTGTAGGTGGGCACCACCACACCTGCTAAGTTTTTGTGGGGATTTCGTTTTGTTTTTGTTTTTTGTTTTTCATGTCATTGGTGGACACTCAAGCCTCACTATGGTGCCCAGGCTGGTTTCAAACTCCTGGGCACAAGAAATCTTCCTGCCTTCTGAGTAGCTAGGATTGCAGGCACAAGCCACAGCGCCCCTCACAAGATCTACATCTCTTTCATACCTTTTCTCCCACTCCTTTCAGGCTTTCTTCTTCTTTCCCGACTACTTTTCTCCCCTCTCACTTCTTTCTTTTTCTCTCTCTCTTCCCCCAACAGCTGCCCCACAACTCACTAATGAATAGCTGACCTTTACAAAGCATTTACTGTGCAAAAAGGCCTCCCTTTAATCCTCACAGTGACCCTACTGATGACGTTCTTTTTAAGCCGCCTGCCTTATTTATTGCCAATTTCTATGTTCTTTAGAATCTTCTTAGTTACCACCATCTTCAGGACGGATACCCCCTCTGAAGAAATCATTAGGAGAACCCCTTGTGACTTTCCATACCCTTTGCCCTTACCCTCCTGAAAGTCACTGGAAGGCAAAACATATTAACATCAGAGTTAAAACTTCAGGCTCTGCAGTCAGACTCCTGGGCTTCAATCCTAGTTCTGCCATGTACCAGGTATGCGATTCAGGGGTCTTTGCTTCATCTTTTTGTGCCTCAGTTTCCGCATTTGTAAATTATGGGAAATAATAGCACTAGCATGTATGTCATCGGGTTATTTTGAAGTTTAAATCAAACGACGTGTGTAAAGCAATTAGATATGGTATGTATACATTTATAGGTAAGTATCTTCCCTTTAACCCTCTCCCTTTTGCCTTTTTTCATTTCTGTTCTTTCTGCAAACTTTTATTTCCTTTTATAAACATAATGATATTAATATGATTCCCTTACACTTGTAAAATATGTAATCTTTTTCAAAATTCTTTTTCCTCAAAGCAATTCTGGAAAGTTGGCAAGAGACATGATTTTATAGAGCCATCGAATATCTCATACATCTCATTACAGTAGTGGGAAGGTTGCAATCAGCAGGTAGTGATGTTGGTGCCAGTGACAGAAAATGCAATGGCAGGACAGGACCTGCAGCTGTAGAAACAGCATCAGCCTCAAAGTCCTCTTTATGTCACTCATTTACTTCTCTGAGCTTTGTTTTCCTCATCTATAAAATGGGGATAATGATACATACTTTGTAAGACTGTGGTGAGGATTAAACAAGAGAATATATATGAAGCATGTGTTCAGCACCAGAAACACACAAAACACTCAGTAAACATTAATTAATGACAACAGGACCCCACAAGGGCAACATGACAGAGCCGGTCAAAGGCGAGGCCAGCATAAACCCAAGTGGGACTCTCTGCCTCCCCCCACGTCATCCCACCTTCCCACCTGCTCACAGACTGCTCATGTTTCCAGCAGACACATCAGCCCATCCGTAAGTGTGTATCCATGTCTGCCATCTGCCTCAGGCTGAAGCAAAAAGAAGGAAAGCAGGGGAAGAGGCTGAAGTGCAAAAGAGGGGTTGTAGTAACCCATGAGGCAACTCATGATGACAAGATTCCAAACCTAAAATCACCCCATGGGCCCTGTGTTTCCATGACCTAATGAAGAAACATCGGTGCTACATGACTCTAATCCAACAACCAGCCTCACTTTTCTCGGAGGTCTTTGCAAAAGGAAAAAGGTTCCTTTGCCTGATCCTTATTTTCAGTGCTTTCCCACTCTTGCAACCCACAAGAAAAGACGGCAACATGAAAACTCAAGTTCTGACTGATCAAACAGAAAACCTGGATAACTGGACAAAGACTGAGACGGGTGGTGCGTGCAGAGGTGGCTGAATGGAAGCTCTGAAGATGGACGCCCCCCCCCCCGCACACACACACATGAACATGGCCACCACAAAGCACTCATGTTGCATTTTTCTGGAAGATAAAAAAGCCCAGTTTCACTGGGGCGTTAGTAGATGGTCACTGGATGGATGTAGGGAGCAGAATGGAAGCTCCGACAGCTACAGTCCATCTTGGCAGGGAGAGCGACAGGGTGTGGGTGTCCTGTCATCAGATCCGCACGACATCAACCCAGCCCATTACATCAGCAAGAATCGCATCACTCAGGGAGCAATACAGGCCAGGCCGCCCAGCATTATCCCGCCCACAGCACAGCATGCAAAGCCTTGGCTTGTCCCTTTCATGGTTCGTGCAGGACCCTATGGGAGCCATTCCCAAGGCCCTGTGTCTCAGGCACCACCCAGATATGGCATTTATGTCAATTCATTTAATTCCCACAACACCCCTTCCAAGAATACCATCACATCCATATTTTAATGGTGACTAGGTTGGGCTCAGAGAGGCAAAGTCATGGACCAAGATCGCACAATCGGTGTATGATGAAGGTGGGATTCAAACCCAGGTCTGTCTGAAACCACAGCACATGTGATTTTTTTCAACAAACTACATGATGTCTACAGTAACTTTAGGACCCCTCTCTTGACACAGCCCTTTCCTGCCAGCCTATATTTGCAATTACATAATTTCAATATTCAATAATAGTAAAAGGCCTTTTAATTCAATAATAGTGGCTGGGTATGGTGGCTCATGCTTGTAATCCCAGCACTTTGGGAGGCCGGGGCGGGTGGATCACTAGGTCAGGATATCGAGACTATCCTGACCAACATGATGAAACCCCATCTCTACTAAAAAATACAAAAATTAGCTGGGTGTGGTGCTGAGTGCCTATAATCTCAGCTACTTGGGAGGCTGAGGTGCGACTCACTTGAACCCAGGAGGTGGGGGTTGCAGTGAGCTGAGATCATGCCACTGCACTCTAGCCTGGCAACAGAACAAAGAAAAAAAAAAAAAAAAAAAAACAAAATGAACAAAATTCAATAATAGTAAAAGGCTTTTTCTTAAATGTTCCTGTAAACTTACATCCAACTTTACATAAGTTTGAACTGCTCTTTGACATGCTCAAAGCACCACCCATGTCATGCATATTTGCAATCCATGAAGCTAGGCCCCAGTTCTGCCCATCTCGTTTGGAAATCGTACCAAGCCACATTGTGAATCACAACCAAGTTATCAGATCCAAGTCAGTTTATGTCTTCTCATCAGCCCCCTTCCAATTCATTTATTCAACTAATACTTACTTAGTGAGTACCATATGGTCAGGCATCTTGCTAGGCACTGGAAGATATAAAGTAAGTGAGACACAATCTCAGGCCTTTCCCCAAATTCTAAAATTAAGTCTGTCACCAACTCTCGGTTTCTGCTCTAGGGTTCTGCCTAGGCTCCCTATTTCTGAGTCTCTGTTCTAGTCACCTGAGTAGGAACACAGCTTCATCTTATGGGGGATGGGGCCCTGTCATGCTCCACCAAGTCCCCTTTCCAGGCCCAGAGTCCTGTTCAATGATAAGAAATCCAAGGCGACATCTCCTATACTCCCTGAGGTTTTAGTCTGACTGCCTGTTGGTACCCCCACCTCCACATGTTGGGTTCCCATTGCAAATCTCTCAACAGGACTGTGACTGGCACAGGTTACACCTTTTCTCAGTAGGGCTGGCCCAAGATTCTGTCCTGAGGCAGGGACAAACCCAGTTCCAAGCCTGCCTACCCCCCACAATCCCACTTTAGCAAGTAACCAGATCGTATCCAGCTGACTCCCAGGACAAGACGGATATGGTCTCTTTGTTTCTCTGTCTGAAAGCCAGTCTTCTACAAACATAAACTTTTCTGCATGTATCTAATATACCCAAGCACATCAACATAAAATCCAATTCCTGGAATTGTCCACTGTCAGAAATTTCTGATTCATTTTGCTTTTTGTCTAGTACCTTCTCACATTTTTTTTTAAAAAGTGTTAAAATTATTTTTGCAGAAAGAGAAAAGCTATTTTCAGGTCAGCGACTCTCCAGATCCACCAATGTGTAGCAACTGCCTGCCCCATGCAGGACCCAGGGGAGGAGCTCATCCCTCTGCTGATTTCAGTGACTTGCTTCTCAGCATATACAAATTTAGGTCCTTAAGATGAACGGGCCAGTCCCAAATCCAGCAATGGGAAAACTCATAATTGTAGGTGCTATGGTTTGAATGTCCCCTTGAAAATTCATGTTGAAATTTAATTGCCACTGTGGCAGTATTAAGAGGTGGGACCTTTAAGAGATGATTAGGTCATGAGGGTTTCATCCTCATGAATGAATTAATGGCATTATCACAAGAGTGGGTTAGTTATCATGAGAGTGGGTTCCTGATAAGATAATATCTTCAGCCCCATTTTCTCTCTGTCTCGAGTGCCCTCACCCTCTCTCACCCTTCTTTGCCAGGTGATGCCCTATGCTATGTTATTAAGTGGCAGAAAGGACCCCAGAAGATACCAGCACCATGTTCTTGAGCTTCCTCAGCCTCCAGAACCATGAGCCAACTAAATCTTTCTTTATAAATTACCCATCTGTAATATTCCGTTATAACAGCAGAAAATGGACCGAGACATAAGAGAAAGCTTCAGTCAGCTTTACAGAGTAAAAGCCTGACTCTTGTTCTGACTGCAGCCGAACAAGAAGGGGGTATGCCCAGGCACAATTCTGTAAAGAGGGAGCAAGAATAAAATAGGTGAGGTCTGTCACCCACACTTAAGGAAGACCTGCTTACCTGTCCGGTGAGAGGGGTATGACCTTTAAAAAGGACTTTTTATTTACCTAAGAATTTCACAAAGACTTTGAAAGTACAGCATCAACCAGGACTCCTTTCTGGAGAGAATGATTGTGCTACCAAAAGGGTCTTTAGAAGAAGCCTCTTGGCTGGAGGAGTAGTGCCCCTATTAGCAGGCAATCCATCACGGTGAAGCCCCTCCCCCTCCCAGCCAAAGATCATTGTCACATGGATTTCAGTGCCCAGTCCATAACCGTGAGTGAGAGCATCCAAAGCAGCATAAGAGAGATTTGTTTTCCAAGAGCAAAGGAAACAAACTAGGAGACAATTCTCCAAAGACTGAACCTTCACGACCAGCAAATGCCTGCTGGAAATTTATATGCTGTGAGTGTAAAAGCAGTGAAATTCGATAATCTCAAAGCCACAGATTTGTAGCTTGCACTTATGTAAATATTTATGGATTCTTTGGGGGAAAAATCAATCCTCTCAGCCTTTCTCTTTAGTACATGCTTCAGAGGGAACATTTTTTTCCTCTCCAGAGGAGGATGTAAATTCTAGCTATGGCCTAGGAAAATTAAGTCAGCAGCCTGCCTAAGCATGATCTAAAGTCCATTTATAATTTCAATCTAAAAGATGATAGCACATTCTCTTCCCCAATACCAGTGAGAGCACAGAGAAAACATGATGGTCCCCTCTGTGGCCTGGCCTCAGGGGGACTGAGGTTAAAAGTTGATCAGGTCAGTAACTCTTCTCAGACAATAAGAATAAAAAAAAGAGGAAGTTATCCGTCCATTGTCTGTCATTACCAAGGAGTGAAATGCAGGTAGCTCTCTACCCATATCCACCAGTGTCAGCACAAACACATACAGCCTTTCACCTAATTCTCTTGGCCAGAGGCATGGACAATAGACTGTTATCACTCTCCTTCCTGCTTTCTCCCCTCTCTTATTCCTCCTTCACATTGTCCCCTGGGAGATCTTCCTAAAATACTGGCTTTACTGTGTTTAACCCCCACCGTTTTTTACCCAGCATTCCCCCCGAAGCATCAAAGTCCCAAAGTGCAGTCTTCACTTTTGAGTAGGACGGTCTAGGTGCTCCACTCTGCAGCTCTGACTGCTGGTCCCCTGCCAGGCTCCTACCTATCCGTGATCCTGAATCTCTTGCCAATACCTGAGCCTACCACATACTTATAGGATTTAATTTACAAACAGCATTTTTCTTATGCTAGCCAGTAATGCCCTTTCTCCCCCCACCCCCTTTTTTTTTAAGATGGAGTCTTGCTGTGTCACCAGGCTGGAAGGCTGGAGTGCAGTGGCACGATCTTGGCTCACTGCAATCTCCACCTCCCAGGTTCAAGTGATTCTCCTGAGTAGCTGGAACTATAGGTATGCGCCATCATGCCCAGCTAATTTTTGTATTTTTAGTAAAGAATGGGTTTCACAATGTTGGCCAGGTTGGTTTTGATCTCTTGACCTCGTGATCTGCCCATCTCGGCCTCCCAAAGTGCTGGGATCACAGGTGTGACCCACCGCACCCAGTATCTCCCTTCTATGTTTAGTAAAATCTTGTTCTACTTAAAGGCTTGATTCGAATGCCATCATGAGGAAATTTCTGAGCCTCCCAACCTCACCCCTGTTCCACTCCCACATCATCATGATCTG
Organism: Cebus imitator; assembly: GCF_001604975.1. Classification (NCBI taxonomy): domain Eukaryota; kingdom Metazoa; phylum Chordata; class Mammalia; order Primates; family Cebidae; genus Cebus; species Cebus imitator. The sequence continues at coordinate 12,657,913 of NW_016107360.1, read as the reverse complement.
CTCAGGTTGTCCGATTCCTCCAACAGTAGGAAGCTTTCTCAGTCTGTCCATTTCCACAGCTCCTGCAGTTTGGCTCGGGGCTTCCACATGGTGAGCATTTCCAAATGTGTCTGGGAATTGGCATGTGCCTGATACGTGAATGATTTTAATGCCTCAAGAGTAAACATGTAACTGATGACTTGAAGCAGGTTTCACGTGTGGCTTTTCCCCCTTCCACTTCTTTAGTCAAAAGCTGTGTAAACAACCTCTGTTCGTTATTTGATAGAAAGAACAGAAGACAGTAGAGGTACCATGCTCCTGCACGTCAGGGAGGTGCTCAGATCCCACTCTGCACAATTACAAGGGAAGCTCCATTTGAGGACAGCTGAGGGGGTGTGCTGAGGCCACTATAAGTTCACAACTTTAGCATCCATGTGGAAGCGGGTACCCATACACTCTTCTCTCCACTGCCCACCAGCCCTGGGTCAAAACACGTTTCAGGAGAGTGGGTTGGATCTTCCAAGTGATGAAGTTACTGTTCACCATGGCATACCAACTCAACTCAGTTCTTTCAAAAAAAAAATTATATGCATAATAGCATCCCTAGAAATAATATTCACTCCAGTTGGATCTGGGGCCCTGGGACAAGGACTGGCCTTAGCGTCAACACCTGCTTTCACTGAACCAAGCATCATGTAAATAAGGTGAGGGTGGAGCCATGGGTAGACCTATCATGATGTAAGTCGGTCAGTAGGCTCAGGAGAAGGTAAGGGATCCACAGGTGCTAAGAGGTGGCACCAGGGAGCAATTTCACAAACAGAACATGGATGAGGAGGAAAACTGGAAAAGAGAAGTCTTGGGAGAATACCATGAGGAATGCCAGTAAGGCAGCAGACAGCAGAAGGGCAGATGCTGGTTCACAGGTGCCTCTGGAGCCACGCTCAGGCCAATCTGGCGCCCCAGTAAGAACAGCCGGGCCATTTTACCTACAACTGCAGCAGTTTTCAAAGAGGAGGGCATATTGGACAAGAATGACTTTGAATAGAAGTTATGAGGAAAGTTACACAAGAATAAGAATTGGAGGAGCGTCTCTTTCAGGTAGCAACTAGTTTGGACCAGAGCCTATTCCAGCAAAAAGGCTTACAAAACCTGTCACACCCCAACAAAGAGGCCAGCATTTTCATTTACAAAGATTTTCTTTTGTTTTATCGCAATGGGCTTGGAGTCAGTTTGCACCTCTAGCAATTTCGTTGGTGATGTTAAATACCAGATAGATCTAAAACAGTAGCACACAGTAGGGCAGGCCCTACTTCCGGGGCCTTGGGGAAATGGTTCAGGTGTTTCATTTTGTTTCTTACCCTGATTGGAGGGGTGCTATGGGCATTTAATAGGCAAGGGCCAGGGATGCCAAATGACTTGTCATAGGCAAGACACGCCTGCCCAGCGGACACTTGCCTTGCACTCATCCACTTAACTCTCAAGTGCCATTCACGTACAGGAAACACACATTTAAAAGGCTATGAGAAGAAAATTCAGTTTTCAATGTATAAACTGAGTGTGGGTTGTGTTGTTGTTACTGTTCTGAGGCAGGGTCTCACTCTGCTGCCCAGGCTGGAGTGCGGTGGCACAATCATGGCTCACTGCAGCCTCTACTTCCCAGACTCAAGCAATTCTCCTACTCCAGCCCCCAGAGTAGCTGGGACTACAGGCGTTTATCACCATGCCCAGCTAATTTTGTTGATTTTTTTGTAGAGATGGGCTCTCACTATGTTGACAAGGCTTGTCTCAAATTCCTGAGCTCAAGCAGTCCTCCCACCTTGACCTCCCCAGGTGCTGAGATTACAGGTGTGAACCACCATGCCCAGTCACTATTTGTATTTTTGCATGATTTTAAGATACACAGAAATTTCCAGAACTGCAACGTGGAAATTAAGAGAAGATCGTTATCTAGTTTAATTTAGAGCCTTCTGGAGAGTTACTCACCATTTGGGAAAATCCGTGCTGCAAACACAAGGCACTCAGGTCGGGCCGCACATTCAAAGCTGTGAATTCCCCTTCACGGGGTGATCGCCCCTTCCTTCAGTCTTCCAGTGTGGCAGCCTGGCCTTTGCGTACTGAAACACTGTGCTGCTTTCCCCACTGGCCTCACCCCTCCTTGATCCATTCTCTGTCTTCCGCCGTCCCACTCTCTGTGCCAGAGTCTGAGCTCTGTGGACTGAGTACCCCAGGCCTTTTCCCTCTGGTTTCCAGCTTTCTGCCAATAAGAGGCAATGGCAAGAGACCAGAGGGTGAGGGAGAGAGAGGCTGGAGCGTTCTTTCTCTGCCCCACACCTTGCTGATTCCCTCCCCTCTTTTAGCCCCAGCTCTTGTGGGGCTCTGGGAACACGATTCCCTCCTCTGCTCCTGCAGGCCAAGGGATGGTAACAGCTTCCAGCTGTTCCTAGTGCGTGGGTTCGTCCTCATCCTCAGCTGCATCCCCTAATCATGCCTTCACCTTCATTCAGGTGTTTATAGTTAAACTCTTTTTACCATGCTGTTTCCTATCAGGACCCTGACTGATGCAAATACACATTATTTTATTAAAATTATATTTATTTCTTTGTTATATTACATTTAGGGCATTTTTAATAATCATGTGTCTAGGGTGGGTTTTTTAGTCTGTAAAATTCATTGTAAAATTGTAATGATTTACTATAAAAATATCATGAAGAATGATTTGACTCTGATAGGGTTTCTAATCTATAAAACTCATTGGAAAACTTATAATGGTTTATTATAAAATATTTGTCATAAAGAAAGACCATTTGAATTAGATAGGGCTCGTGACAATGAAGGCATGGTATGGGGAAACACAACTTTGACAAACTACAGACAAAGTGCTGAGATTCTGCAGTGATGCTAACATCCATGGCAGAAAGAAAGTGCCAGTCTAAGATGGGCTGGTGTGGCACTGAAATAAACCAAAAATGATGCAGAAAAAGCAGAATCCAAACAGGGACCTTTCTCCCTCGTCAAAAGGAGCTGGCAGCTGAAGTTAGTACCATGCAGAGTGACACCTTCATACAACTTGCATTGTTGTTAATATGTATATGTTCCAAATGAATATACTTTAAAATGCAGTATCTGCTTGGGAAACCCTACGGAGCTTATTCAAGAATATGAGCTCAGGGATCACTTTTAAAGTAAGGCAAGTAAATTGCACATGAAGCCAACCCACCTTTACATTCAAGTTCCCAGGACCCAGGATGCAGGGACCAAGTTAGCAATGCTCTCTAGACAATGGTACCTACATACAGATACTCCTGTAAGACTGCAATACTTCCGTGTACATGCAACCTTTGGTTCCCTTGTCCCAACTCCACTGTATATCTACAGCATATGTGCTTGCACATGCACACACATACACACAGTACCATGAAACGTCTAGGCAGATTCAAAACACACTATCTGTAACCTACAACCTCATAAACCAGCTTCACTCAATAATAATTTTCCAGGGAAAAAAGTACATATAGATATAGACACACACACATGCATGTGCATGCACGCACACACACACACACACAC
>NW_016107360.1:12638322-12654059 GCF_001604975.1 Cebus imitator | reverse complement strand
CACACACACACACACACACACAGTTTGGCAAAGGGAAAGAATGGAACCCCAGAAAAGTGGCTAGAATCCAGACTCATTATAAAATACCAGAACAACCTGGGCCTTTCTTGTTTATGCCCAAACCACAGAAAGACTTACAGAAAGCCTAACACAGCTGGCATAACTTTAGATCTGAGGATTCTTAGATGCCAGCCACAGTATAGAATAGCTAATTATTCTAATAGGCAATCAAGTTATTGTAATGAATGCCAACATTAGGGAGAGTTCTTCCAGGAGGAGGATTACCAAGCAGAGACCTTCTCTCTCGATCATAATTTCACTTCTATTTCCCTTTGAGCACCTCACACTCGCTCCATAGACACACACCACAGACCCCTTAAAGTTTTTCAGATCACGCTAGTGCTGGAGTGCTTGTTACATCGTTTACATCTGTTACAGCAACTGAAAAATCAGTAACATGTTTTGCCCAAATTACCTTGACTTGAGACACAAAGAGCCAGCTTCCCCTCTACAGACCTAGAGTTCCTTCTAGACCTGCAAATGGCCTAGAATGGTGGATGCTCGCCACGTATCAGGGCGTCCTCTGCCTCCAGGTTGTAATGCCGTAAGGATATGCATCTACTTCATCACCAGCCACTCCAAACACCCCATCACATCAGAAAAAAAGTTACTATTTCAAAAAGAGACATGAATTGCAGAGGATCTATGTTACAATCCATTGTCTACATTTTGCCAAGACTCGAGACAAATCTAGAAAGCCAGTGTTTATCTCATGCCACCCTGTGTTTCTCTTCTTCCATCCAGGACCCAAAAACAGACAGCAGTGGTGTAAATTTGTGACAGGTGGAGGACCCAGCCAAGTGGACTCGGCTCCCATGGCAATCCATTATCTGGGGAAAATTATGGGTTAACGTCAACCATTTGAGTTGCTGCAATGACTCTTTTCTAAATCTATGTTGGGCATTTCCTAATTGCATATTTTCTTCAGCACGAGAAATTGCAAGTTTGGTAAATTATCTATTTCAATATTTTGCATCATATGTGAGTCAAGCATCCGAATGGCAGTTTAGAACAGCAGGTATCGCACTTTCAAACTGGGATAATTTTTGAGATCTTCCAGGCTCTTCCTCCACTCGCTGTTTCTAGTGTCGTATTATGTAAAGCCTTCAGACACCCATGATTTAAAACCCAGCTAGGCAAATTGTAAGTAGCCTTGGGCTTTTCATTATCTTGGTTCAACAGAAAGCATCAGAATCATTATTATCAGTCGCAACAGGATCCATCAATCAAATAGCAGCTATTAAGCTGACATTCTCCTTTGTGAAGAAAAGACCAAAAATAAATAAAGACGAAGAAAATTTGAACTCATCAGCAACATCCATCGATTCCCCAAAATAACAGCTTCTCTCATTATTGTAGGGAGCGTGTGATTTTATTCCGGTGGTCCAAAGGAAGTCCAAAGATTCGATCTCACCACTGATCGAGTGGCTCTCACAGAATAGATCCTTAAAGTCTGACTGTTCCTAAGTCTCAGAAAACACAGCAGTATTTGAGTCTATTTCACTGTGAAGTAAAGGGTGGGAGGGAGATAGGAGAAGGAGGAAAGGTTGACAGAAACCTTTTTAGGAGACTGACAGAGTTGTCAACTTTGGTCAAACCATTTTAAGCAACCAATGAAGTTTTTTAAAAAGTTAACGAATTTGACATTGACATTAGGAACATTCTGCTTTGAGAGGCCCTTGAGTTATGATCTCAGGTCCCCCAGAAAAGGATCCTAACACTTGATTTGGTCAAGCAACAAATACAAATTGCATAGTCATAACATATGAATGCAATTGACTGGTTTTCCACTGTTAGAGGTAACCAAAAGCACAGCAGGTGTCACTGAGGTTGCAAGACAAAATATAAAGGAAAATCGCTTAAACACGTGGGAGTAACCATGCAGAGGCCAAAGGTGGAATACGGAAGAGAGGAGGCCAGGAAAGGACCCTAGAGAGCTTCGAGTTCCACCTTAAGCAAAACAATGGGAAGTTGACGGGTCACACAGGGAAGGTGTAAGTGTACAATGACAGGAGTGAAAGCAACAAAGGACTAAGGTAACAAGAGACAGCAAAGGTAGAGGAGACACAAGTGAGCTAAATCACCATCTTTCAAAACAGAGACTTAAGCGATGTTACAACAGCTAATAAATAAAGACACAAAGACAGAAGCATGTTGCTGAGTTTAGCAGTCACTTCCAAAAACAAAAACAAAACAACAATTTAGACAAGATTACCTTTGGTGAGTGGTCAGGGGAAATGATACTATTTAATTTAAGTTCTTCAGCATATGATTTACTTTGCTTCCCTGCACACATATTACATGGAAGAGGAGAAGGGGAGAAGGAGAAGAAACCTGGCCAAAATGAAGAGGAGGAAAATGCCGTTTATAAAAGGTAAGAGGGGTTGGTAATGCTTATGAATTGATTAAGAAGCCAGAGTTTTAGTTCTGCCTCATCAAGGCTAGGTGTGTGAGCAGAGAACAGAAAGAACCTTGAAGTAGAAGTCACGGCGGCCTGCATCCCAGCCACGGCGCTGCTCCCAGCAGCGTGACCAAAAGCAAGTCATTTAACCCCTGTGGGCCTCAGCTTCTGTGTTTGTAAAATGAATAAGTTAGACTAGATCATCTCTTAACATCACCTAGCCCCAGGGCCCATGTTCCTGGGTTTACACTGAGAACCTGAAAACCCGGCTAGCTCGTCAGTTCCTCCTCCGGTGACTCCATCTATCCCTGCAGAGACTAAAAGATTCAGGCCTCCCATGTTCTGGAAGTCATGGTTGGTGACAAGCCAAGCCACCTGAAGAGTTTAGGAGGTTAAAGACTCACTTAAATATCTGAGAAGTCCTCCAGGGATCATATGAAGAGAGTGGTAAAATCCAACAGCCAAGCCCAGCAGCTCCATATCACTAACACTAAAGGTTCCTGGGCCCAGGAGAAAAACAAAGAGCCCAGAGAAGCAAGAGCCCGCATTGGTATGTTGCCAGAGCCAAAGCGAGCTCGCCAACACCACATTCAGCAGGTCTAGAAAACATTGGAAACAATAAAAAATAAAACCATGCATACACTGTATTAGCCAGGGTTCTTGGAGGGCCAGAATTAATAGAATAGATATACATATATAAAGGGGACTTTATTGAGTATTAACTTATATGATCACAAGGTCCCACAATAGGCTGTCTGCAAGCTGCTGAGCAAAGAGAGCCAGTCCGAGTCCCAAAACTGAAGAAATTGGAGTCCGATGTTCAAGGGCAGGAAGCACCTAGCACAAGAGAAAGCTGCAGGCTGGGAGGCTACGCCAGTCTCTCCTTTTCTAGTTTTTCTGCCTGCTTTATATCTGCTGGCAGTTGATTCAATTGTGGCCACAAGATTAAGGGTGAGTTTGCCTTCCCCAGCCCACTGACTCAAATGTCAATCTCCTTTGGCAACACCCTCACAGACACACCTAGGATCAATAGTTTGTAGCCTTCAATCCAACCGAGTTGACACTCAATATTAAACATCACATACGCTCTCCCCAAAAGTGCTCTCGCTAAAGCGGTTCCTTGCTACTTTTTGTGTTTTTCTTTAGTTGATTTCAATCTTTACCAATATCTGCTCTATGGAAAAAGGAAAAAGCCAATGGGAACAAGGAAAAGCCTGAGGCACACCTGAGCCGTGCTGGGAATGTGGGGCAGTTGTGTCATCGGAAGCCACATTTTGGTAAAATAAAGGATGCTTCAGTCATCGTGTTCTTTGTCATGCTCTCCTAGCTGTGCTGCCACCCCCCCACTTCCTGCAATACATACACACACCATCACTGTCCTCCCCTCGTAGGCGCTTAGGATTCATGTCCAGGCAGCAAGCTCCATGAACATTCTCAGGCACTGCTTTCTTCCCAGCCCAGCATGGCTAAAGATCATGGATGCTGGGCTCAAATGGCTACGTGAATACACTAATACCCTAAGACATTGAATGAGTTGGTCCAAATTCCAACCCCCGCCCCCCAACACACACACACCCGTAGCTGTGCAGCTACCAAAAGAACAAACATGTTTGAAGGGAACATTCAGAGTTAAACTCCAGAAAACGTCATCTTCATTTCTTGGGATCAGTCTCAGTGGAGCTACCACCATGACCTGTCACATATGAACTGGAGACTAGTTAAAGAAAGGTTACGGAAAACAGCTGCCATTTGTTCAGCATTTACTGTTACCATATTTCAAAACACAGATGTGTGCCATGCACTGGGCTTATAAATATGGTCAGAAAAATTGCTGACATTCATGGTGTGCCCTGCAAGCTCTATGCTACCTTTATTATTTTATTTAGGACTCACAGGAATTCTAGAGGGTCACTGGTGTCCTGAGCTCCACTTTCTAGGTGCAAGTTAGTAGCTTGCCCAAGGACACAGAGCTAGCAAGGTACAGAGTCCAAGTCCAAGCTCAGCCAGTCAGATTGCACTACCTGTCACAACTGGGAACAGGAAACGCTCTTGTCTTTAAGGTGCTCTTGGCTTAGTAGAGGAGCTACTTCAACATACACTATCTAGCACGTAGTAGGCTCTCAATAAATGACTTTGTTTAACACCAATCCCATCCGCATGAAGTGGGTAAGACAATTATTCTTTTATAGATAAAGAATTGGATTCAGGTGGGTCACCCAGCTATTAAAAGGCAGAGCCAGGACAGAAACCCCCAAATGTCCAGTTATTTTGTGCTCTCTGCTCTCAAAGAGAAGGTTGATGAAGACTTCACACCCTGGCACACAAGGAACATGTGGTTCATATTTTCACTGGTGACATATTGTAGGAGCTGCCAGAAGCCACGTCATCCCCCCAAGTTAGCTCCAACTGCTCCGGTTTGTGTATAGCTTCCTGGAGGTGGGGAGGCAGGAGACGGAGGTGGGGGACCAAAACCAAACAGACCAATCAAAAACAACAAGGAAACAGTGGGCAGAACCTGTCAAAAGGAACAAAGTGGGAGGGGAAGATGGTCTGCCTGAAGATTCCCTTGGAGTCACGTATATTTTCAGGTGTCTGGAATAGCCGGGTGCCTGACTCCAGGAAACGTGCCCCAGCTGATCCAAGGGCTTCCTTCAGGGAAAAGGGACAGAACCACATAATTATGAAAGTAACATTCACTTTGTTTGTTGGGGTTTTGTTTGGTGTTGTTTGTTGAGGTTATTTTGCCTCTACCATGAACAGGCCATGGATATCCTCAGCAAAGCTTTGGAATCATCCCCTCATCCTCTCAAGCACGTTAGAAGACTATTGGCTCCCGGGACCCACTTTTACTCTTCAGTAAAACCCTGCTCCAAGGGTTCTTAGTTTCTTCCTCCACTTAGCTTTGCTGTTAAAGTGCAAAAACAAAATTTCCTCTTTCTGCAGCCTACTCTAGAACCCGATAGGCAGAGCCTATCTGAAGAGAAAATCCTTTTGTAAGGTAGATGGCTGTCAGATCATCTAAAGTCAGCTGCTTTCAAAGAGGCTGGATCCCTCAAAGAAAGTCTGAGTATAAATGTATTAGTCTGTTCTTACACTGCTAATAAAAACATACCTGAGACTGGGTAATTTATAAAGAAAAACGGGTTTATTCGACTCACAGTTCTGCGTGGCTGAGGAGGCTTTACAATCATGGCAGAAAGTGAGGGAGGAGCAAAGGAATGTCCTACAAGAGAGTACATGCAGGGGAACTGCCCTTTTATAAAACCATCAGTTCTCATGAGACTTACTCACTATCACAAGAACAGCACAGGAAAAACCCAACCTCATTATTCTATTACCTACCACCAGCTCCCTCCCACCACACGTGGGGATTATGGGAGCTACAATTCAAGATGAGATTTGGGTGGGGACAAAGCCTAACCATATCAGTAAAGTTTCTTTCTGGATTAACATTTAAGATTAGGAAGAAACTCGTGACATTTACGACCCCACAAGAGTCATCATGTCCCCACTCTGCTGTGGTTTCAGGGCGATAGAGTTTCCTCTAGAATTCTTCCCTTCAAATTCTTCACTAATCAGATTTTCTCTGGTATCAGGGAGAATTGAAATGAGCCCAGAAAACAGAGCCAATAGCTTCAGGCGCCGACAGGGGCAGACCTGTTGGCAGGAGAGAAATTCTCACCGTGTGGTACTAATCCATGAACACAGCGGCAGGGCTAAATAAGCAGGAGTCAGGCTTCTTTCCTTCCTATCTTTAAAGGCACAGCTTCTCCTCTGATGGAGAAGCCAGTGGAAGAGTCTTTCCCCTGCTGTGGCTTACTTGAAAGGAGCAATGATCGAACAGCCAAGTTTCACTTTGTTTCCTCACCACAGTTCAAAGGGGGGTATACCAGCCACCAACCCTCTTCATTATTCCATGTCCACCTTTATTATTTTCCCAGGAAAACTGACAAACTACCTTCCTGAGTTGGGCCTGTGTGGAGAGAGGAGAGAATTTGCAGCCTGAGAGTTCTTTACTGTGGGGCGCAGGAGACCTCTTTGTTTGGAAAAGATGCTTCTAGTCTTCTGTTGCCAAGACATTATATTTTCCCCCCAGATTCCAAATTCAGAGTCATTTAATATTTTATACCAGATCAATTCAGGCACAGGGCAAGGGGACTCCCACAAGCCAGCATGAGCACTACCAAAACCTTCATAAACTCATTTAACGGTTTGCACCTTCATACAACCATAAAGCAGTGCTGATTGCTTGATGGAGGGGCAACAGGGAAAAGGAAATTTCTGAGTTTTCTACAGACACCAAATTAATTCCATATTACAAAATTAAATTTTCCGTAACAAAATTATTCATTTTAATCTAACTTTCAAATCACCTAGCACCATTGTCTTCCATGTGCTACTGAATTCCACCTCAAAACACCATTCTGACTTATATCAGGGTCCAGCAATACCACTCCCACATCTCAAGCAAACGCCCTATGGCATTTAGGTATCTGGGACTGGCTCACACTGCAGAGGAAGAACTTGATGGCAGGAGAAACATGCGTCTCACAGAGAGTCATCATGATCTTAAGTGAATTATCATTTTATATAATTAGCCATAAGGTGGGGAGTCAAGATGAAACAGTGGCTGAGGAGGAGAGGGATTAAGTGGGTAAGGGACAAGTTAGTGATGTTGAGCCTGTGTTGACTTCCCCTTCTCCAATTTTTAGCTATACAACCTTAACACCTATAGATATTCAATACATATTTCTGGAGTGAATGAATGGTTCCACCTCTCTAAATCCAGTTTCCTTGTCTGAAAATAGAGCTAATAACTCGTGGGAGACAGTCCTCCATGGGTCTCTCGCCATTATGTACATTCTAGCAGCAGAGGCACAGATGGGCTCGGTTCTGGGAACTTTTCAAATATGTTTACACAGCAGAGTTAGAAGACAGACTCAGTGTGTCCCTCTGGAGCAGACAGCACGTTTGCTTACTGTCCAGTATAACGAAGATGTCTCCCTCAGGAGCAAAGGTAAGGCAAAGTTGCTTCCCACAACATTAAAAGAAAGTAAGATTTCTAAGCCCAGAGTTCCTCAGCCATAACGCAAACTTCCCGCATGTTCAGCATCCACGTCGCTCTCATAGGACCTAGGAACAAGAGGAACTGATGTGAACATGAGGCTGATCCTGCTTGCTGGTCATGGGTAATAAGGAACTTTGTGTCTGACCCAGGAGTCTCATAGCTTCTGCCAGTATCCATGAAACTAGCAGACTAAGTAGCTTGCAAGTAAGGGGAAATCTCAGCTCTTCACAGTTCTTGACAATAGCAGTCTTTATAGAGTTGTTCCGAAGATTAAACAAAATAAGGCATATAGAGAGCTCTGCAGTGTCTGGTCCAAAGTAGATGTTCAGTTAAATTAGCTTCTATTACTGTCCTATGTAATGAATGATCTTTGAACATCTGTATATTTGAATGGCATATTTTACATATGTTTTTACCCTAATTATTCAAAAAGAGAATGTAATAGAAAATGTGACTAAGTGATCCTAATGATATGAAGAGACTCACTCAATTATGAGTAATACTGATTCAAGAATAAACTCTGATATTGAGTCACAACATTACAGTGATTAATGTGGCTTTAGCCATTTACTATACAACTTAATGGTTAAAACCCATAAAGGAAAATGCAAATCAAAACCACAACAAGGTATCATCTCAGCTCAGTTAGAATGGCTAATATCGAAAAGACAAAAAGTAACACACGCTGGCAATGTGGATGCGGGAAAAGGGAACTCTTATACACTATTGATGGGAATGCAAATTAGTATAGCCATTATAGAAAACAGTATGAAAGTTTCTCAGAAACAACAAAAAAAAAACCTACCATGTAATCCATCAACCCCACTACTGGAGGATTTTGAGAAACATATCAAAAGGAAAGAAAATCAGTATATCAAGGGGATACCTGCACCCCATTTTTGTTGCAGCACTATTCACAATAGCTAAAATATAGATAGAATCAACCTAAAGGCCCATCAACAGATGAATGGATAAAGAAAATGTGGCATATATACACAGTGGAATACTATTCAGCCATAAAAAAGAATGAAATTTGTCATTCACAGAACATGGATGAACCTGGAGGACATTATGCTGAACAAAATAAGTCAGACACAGGAAGATAAATACTACATGTTCCCACTCATATGTGGGAGCTAAGAAAAAAAATTTTTTTTTTTAATCTCATGGAAGTAGATGGTAGATTTCTCAGTATTAGAGACTGGGAAGGGGATAGGAGGTGACGATGGGAAAGGCAGGATAACAAAGAGTTAGGAGGAATAAGTTCTGGTGTTCTGCAGCGCTATGGGGTAAATAAGGTTAACTGTAATTTATTGTACATTTTCAAAAAACTAAAAGAGGGCATTTGAATACTCACAACACAGAGAATTGATAAATGTTTGTGGTGATCAAATTACAGTGATTTTATCATTACATTGTATACATCTATCAAAATATCACTCTATGTCCTATATGTATAATTATTTTAAATTAAAGGAAATTAATGTTTGTGAAAACCATTAAGGGCTTGACTTAAATTTCAGCTTTTCCACCTATAGGCTATAAGACTTTCGGCAAATTACACAGAGGTTTTATCTTCCAAAACATGGTAGCAGTAGCTCCACTTCACCTGGTGCTATGAGGATTCAGCAAGGTAGTAACTTGTAAAAGGTCTAACACAGTACCTGCTACATTAAATACTCACTAAACATTGACTATTTATTATTTTATTCAAACAATAACATCAAGAAAAGAGATGTGATACTTTTGGTATCTTTGGACTTTTATATTAGCTTCTTTAATCCTGTCAATAATTCTGGGAGGTAGGCAAAATAAACATTAGTCCAACTTTACAGATGGGAAACTGAAGCGAAGGGAGGGCAAGTGGCTTTCCCAAGATCAAAAATGTAGCAAATGACAGACATTTTACTTTTTAGAGTTTATTTCCATGTGGAGAGCCACCAGAGATTATCAAGTGGTAAAGATCTCCCTGTGCTTTTGAGCAACAGGCTCACACATTACCAGGAGCTGAGGAATGCATTTGGCCCAGCTCGACAGCCTCATGGGTTTGAAGCTTTCAACCAAATGCAAACTTTTAGAGCGTGTGCATTTAGGTTTTGCCAAGAGTAGATGGCTTTCTGTTTTTAAAAGGGAGGGGGAAAGCACACTGGAAGGTATTTAAATCAAGCTCCAAAGTCTTCTTGGACATCAAATAGCTCTTAGAAAACAACATTTCGATGAGTTAAGTATAAATGAATCAAAACCATATGAACTAAATTTCCCTTGAAATACACAAGGGTCTAAAAATTAAGGGGGAAAATGCATTGATAAAATACATTTGGGATTTTATTGAAACCAAAACATTTACAAAAGTCATTATATATCCCAATGCATCCAACCCCAGTGTGCCCTCTTCTGATGGCCGTGGCCAATCTCCTCAGACCTCCCCAGTAATAGGCTGCCAAATATTTCCTTTCTTACCAAAAAGAGAAGAAGCAAAAAAAAAAAAAAAAAAGAAATCCACTGAACTCCAAACCACCTGATGGCAAGGTTCAAATCCTGTCTTGTGTGCAGTTGATAAAACGCTTCCAGCCCAAATGCTGTGAACGGCATTCTTCCTGTATCTGGAAGAATCAGCCATCATCAGATGCCCCATCATATGAAGGCCTAATAACCAATTTCTGCCTCAGTGGTTTTACAAGTGCTATTAAATTAAGTTTCCAACTTGCAGTCCTAAAGCTAGTCAACCATCGGGTTACTTTTCAGGCTTGTTAAATTAACTAAAGATAAACATAAAAGCCAGGGCAGGGCTGGCCTAGGAGAATCAGGCTGCAATACATCACGCAACTGGTGGCACCACTGCAGTGGCTTCCAGCAAGCTGGCAATAAGCATGAGATATTAACTGAAGCCCTTAATTTAAGGAAATAGAATCAACCAACTAGTAATTAACAAATTATTCTCAAACAGGCCTCGCTTAAAAATTAAGTTGAACTACCATTTTTCTATAATTCGTCAGGAAAACGCTGACTGGTACTTAAAGTAAACACAACTTAAGCAGATGGTGGGCCCTCACGGAGCACCAAACCTATACTTAAATAAATCAATGTTGTCGGACTGGAGTGCGACATGGATACTCAGCAGAATTCATGGACATCTTTGCAAGATTTGACAATAATTTACTGTCACGTGGAGAGGACAACTGACAGCTCTAAGTTTTCCTTTTGGAATGTTTTGCACCCCTGAGACAGGTAAAGTCTATTGGAAGAAAGTGTTTTTCGACTGACATACCAGAAGCATGTCATAGAAGGAAAGATGAGCCTGGCCCATCTAAGCACAGACAAGTGTTTCTGCGTTTGCTCATTCACTCATTCATTTACTCATTCAAGACATAGCTACAGAGTGTTTAACCAGGTGACAAGCATTTTACTAGGCCCTGGGCACACAAGGCCGAATGGTACTTAAAATTACTCACAGATCACACAGGCACAGAGAGAAATAATAATGTAACTTGATACATTCTATTGTAAGGATGCCTTAGAAAGCACTTTGAGAATCCTAAGAACTGAAGAGCTAACTCCAATTTGAGGCATCTGAGAACAGGTTCCTTCACCTTTGGAAGTGCCATGTTAGGAGAGAGGCAGCATGGCATAGAGATTAAGAATACAGGTCCTGAGTGATAGGCTGCACAGGTTCAAATCCTAGCTTCCTCATTTATTGGCCTTGTGGTCTTGGGAAGTCTACCAAACCCCTCTGGGCCGTGTTTCTCCTCTGCAAACTGGGGCTGATAATGGCAAGCACTTCATTGTAAGGATTAAATGAACGCCTGGTACAAAATAAGTGCTATTGTCTTAACTGGCTATTACAGGGATTTATCCAACAAAGATTGAGCAGAGAGAATATTCCAGTTAGTGGAACAGCATGTGCAAAGGCAGAGGTTTAAGAAAGGTCTGGTAGTTTGCAAGGATGATGGAAAATTCAGTATAGCAGGTTCACAAAGTATACATGGAAAGGAATCAGGTGCAGATGATAGTCATAGAATGCGAATCTTGTACATCAAGCCAAGGAGGTTAAATGTTATCCTATGGGCAGTGGAGACCCAACAGAGGGTTGATACAGTCAGCTCTGTTTTTTCATTCTGCCTGCAGAATAGAGCCTAGGCTACAGAGGATGGTGTAAGATCTACTTGGGATGTGCACACAAAGCATCACATGAAGGGTCTGTGGCTTGGGTTTGGTTTGGTCTGGTTTGGGGTTGGGATTTTTCTTAAATCACAAATAGATCTGTCTGTGGTCAAGGATGATAGAGCAGACATCATTACTTTTTGCTGCTTATCAAGGAAAATTGGGAGACATAGTCAAGTGCAGCTATTCCCAATCTTTACCCTGCTCTCCAAGTTTTAGAGGTATCTCTGTGTGCTCCTTTCGCACAAAATGTTGGACCTGTATTTCAAAACCTGCTGTTAGAAGCACATTTGTAACTAGTCAATTTTATTAGTTGTAATGCTGTGTTCACAAATCACAGAATGTTAGAAATAGAGGGAATTTATGGCAATTGCTAAATCCAGTTGCTCCCACTTGGGGGTCTCTGGATCCCTAAGAAATCTGAATGTAGTAACAGAGATCAATTCAATTTTCAGTATTTCCAAAAGGTTAACATGTATGTAAACATTTAGTTATTTACACGCAAGGAAGCTTTGCATGTCAAGTAAAATGCCAACATTTTTTACTGTTGGCTGCAATTATTTTGATTCAGTATAGTAACATCAGACATCTCATGTTTATCTCAATTTCTGATTGACAATTACAAACGCCACTAATTTTGAAAGAAAAATGAATTAATTAATACTTATCAGGTAGAAAATTTTTCAAATATAAAAGTAAAAACAAAGAGGCCCTGTATGGTATAAAGTTGGGGATCAGTGATCTCCAGCCCATCCTCAGTGGCCCTGACACCCCTCTTTGACAGCAACTCAGAGTCTATACCCTCATTCCCATCTCATACCCTGCCCATGTTTGGAGCACACGACATACTCTTCAGTGTGATTTCTATTGTAAGTGAAAATACAAATCACTATTTTAAGGCTGACTACATGTTAAAGGAAAGCCTAAACTCTAGCTCTTGAGAAATGAATGAGTTAAGCCATATCTACTCTTGGATGAAATTCTGTTGCATAACAATCAATGTCTCCCTAGGTAGTAAGGTCTTTGGGCAGGATTCTTGTGCTTTGTCTCTCACATGCTTTGCCCAGTAAACACTTAAGACTCTACATAAATGATGCATCGCGATGCATCCCGACCACAAATGGCTGCTGAATAAAAGCCTTGTTGGATAACTGGAAAATGTCATGTAGGGATAAATGACCGGTGTTTGTAAATTCACTCTGAGCCCTAAAGTTATCAGATTTTAATCTCACAAATGTCTCCATCATCTTTTCTGTTCCAGAACAGATTTAATTCCAAAAATATCATACAAAGAATAGTGAAAATGTTCATCCCTCGAGTGACTGCATTTAAGAAGTAGGATAACATAACATTGTTATAGTTAACAGGATTGTACTTTTAAATACAGTTATTAATAATGTGATTACTAATAACAGTTCTAATTCCATTTATGTAGATTATCATACTATCCATTTATTTAGATTATAGTACTAACTACACCTTAAGCTTCCTGTTGTTAGGTAAAATGAACTGTGCTTTTATTGTACTTCTTGAAATTAATGTCACTAAAATTAGATTTTTGTAGACACTAAAGTATTTGGTAATGGACTGAACCAACAAGCATCTAATATTGGTAGATGGTGGCAGAAGGAAGATCTATGAAACTAAGACTTCAGTGGGATTTTGGCCATGCAGATAGCTTCATCTGAAGAAAATAAAATGGTGATCTCTCTTGGTAAGTTTCTAGTGATTCGGGGTACCAAGAAAGGAGGCTCCCATGACAGAGAGTGCATCCTGGCTCTGAAACTTAATAACTGCATGATCTTTGGTAAAATCCTCAACTTCTCTGAACTTCAGTTTCCTCATCAGAATAGAGATAATAACACCTACTAAATAAGACAATGTAAGATTTGACAAAGTGCGTGGCCTACAGGAGGCATTAACGTAATTGGCTTATCTGTTTTCTCCACATGCACAACGGTAGAAGTCCTCAGCCATGGCCCTTAACGGTGCTCATCTATGTCATTGCTGGTTGGGAGTAGGACCTGATGAGTGTGAGCTGAGTTCCCTAAGGGATACAGCCCAAGTGGAGACAAAATCATGACTGAATTGCACCAAACTGAAGACCTTCAGCTGCCTCTTATCCTTCGAAACCTGGGGAAAGGGCTGGGCACGGTGGCTCATGCCTGTAATCCCTGCACTTTGGGAAGCTGAAGTGGGCGGATCACCTGAGGTCAGCTGTTCAAGATCAGTGGCCAACATGGTGAAACCCCGTCTCTACCAAAAATACAAAAAAATTAGCTGGGTGTAGTGGTGTGTGCCTGTAATCCCTGCTACTCAGGAGGCTGAGGCAGGAGAATCGCTTGAACCCAGGAGGTGGAGGTTGTGGTGAGCTGATATCGTGCCATTGCACTCCAGCCTGAGTGACAGAGCAAAACTCTGTCTTAAAAAAAAAAAAAAAAAAAAAAAAAAAACCTGGGGAAAGTACAGGTAGGGACTTTTCATCATTTGCCTCTAATGATGCAACCTTTCAGTTACCTCAAGAGCATAGTATACAATTCCATCTTTGGAATTTTATATAGCAGAGTAAATGCAACCTGTTACCCCTACATCCCCTTATCTTGGTAACACATTCTTAAATCTCACAAAATCAAATGCTGTGAAAGGTGGGGCTGGTCCCATTCATCAGAGGCAAAGATTAGTTCAAGTAAAACTTCAGAAAATCTCAATCTTTAATTTCAAACTGAATCTTAAAATTCAACATTTGATTATTTTCTAGAAGAAAAATGCCTTGGAAACTCTACTTGGTTGGGAAAAAATGACAATTGCATCTAATCACAGGTAAATAATTAGCCATCATAAGTGTCAGAATCTTTGCACTTGGCATAGTTAAGGTTGTATAATTCAAGCCTGAAAAGCAATTGAGTGGTTTTAAACTTTGCTTCCTATCCAAAAATCCATCTTTTTCAGATGTTCTTGCCACTCAACCAAAGGAATAATACATAGATAAGTAATAAGAGGGCCCTGTTCTGTGCCCACTTAATAGGGCAAACATGGGGGGCAGGGAACCATACTCTGCTGTTTTCTGGCAAACACACACAGGCTAAACACAAGCCAACAGATTGTAGCTGGGACTGAGTTCTCAGATATGTTTAAGAAACACTGGAAAACTTGGTGGAAAGGCCATATGCACAAATGCACACAACACAGGCTACTAAGACCTTTGCAGCTAGAGCCGCAAGGGCAAGAGGCATTGATTTTTACTGGAGAGGGCATATCAGGTTGCAGGAATGCACACATTTAATTTTTATGAGACTGCTGGCTCACAGAAACAAAAAGAAAAAAACCACTTTGTGACACATTAATGAAGCCAGTGAAGGGCCCCTTTAAAATTAAACAAAAGAAAAAGGCTTGATGGTGTTTTCAAAAGGTCTTTGAAAATAAACCATCATGCCACAAGCCACTCTGATATGTTCCGTGACACTTTCAATCTGCTGGACAGAGAAATGTTATACCCAGGTCGCATCTTCAAATCCTCTTATATAAATATGTATATATGATATTACTCACCCCTTTCTGGTTTCTGTAAAGAATATTTTTTCATTTTCTAGGTAAATCCAAGAGTCACCAATCTCCCAGCTCTCAGCCAAGAAGAACAAGCGAGCAATGGCAGAAATGTGGTTTCATACCAGAGCATCTTCTTCCAGCCAAATGTAATTTACAGCTGAGTGTTTGGTTCATCTGTCACAGGAGAATTATACAACCCACCACTTACCCTGAAAATAAATATGCACTCCTCATTCAGGTAAATGAGATTGTTTAAGAAATAAATTGACTCCACCACTAAAACTTGCCTTTTGCAAAGAAAATAAATGTTTAAATGTTTCTCCTGATGAAGATGATGCAGGTGACACTTAAATTTAAGAGGCTGGTTCTATGGCCCTCATTCATATTAAGCCCGGCCCAGCAGAAGCTAGAGGCTACTAGAGCTGGAAACATCTGATGATAACTTCGCTAAATCAACTCTCAGCTCTTATCAGTATGCAAAATCTCCCAGGCCGGAAAAAA
>NW_016107360.1:12609220-12638101 GCF_001604975.1 Cebus imitator | reverse complement strand
AAAAAAAAAAAAAACATGGAGGGGAAAGGTCAAAATGCACATCCCCACTGACAATCATACCTCTGGAAATAAAACAGCCTTGCCAAATGACACTGAATTTTTACAAGCCCACACAAGACTTTTAACTACCCACCCCATCTCAGGGAGTTCCCTTCATTTGAGCTTCACAACAGCCTTGTAAATTACAGAAGGTATCATTTCCCAGTTTACAGATTGGGAAACAGAGGCAGCATGCAGTTTCCTAAGTGTCCAAAACTCATAACTAGTTACAGGTTGAGTCAGGGTTAAAAAAAAAAAAAAAAAAGCCAGGTGGCCTAGGTGATAATTCCAGCATTCATTGAATCCCTCTGCTTTTAGAGGAATTACAACAACTGATCCCTACTCTTAAGGTGCATATGATCTAATTAGAAAAATAAGACATTGACATGCTAAGCTAAATAACATTAAACAACACCATTCAAGAAAAATCATCAACGCCAAATATACACTGTTTTAACTCTTGTCAACTCAGAGTCACATTAATTCTACGAGTTTATGGAACTGGTGACAAGATTCTTAATAAATGAACAACCAGTTCCAAACTTAAAACTGTTCAGTAAAAGCCAGGGCCATGGTGCAGGATATGTCATTTGTAAATTATTTGTATTCATATGACTTTCCTGCTGAATATCTAATCGTCTGTAATTAAACTGTAAACGTCTTAGGTATAATTATTTACCAGTAAACTAACCACCTCAGACTATATGACTCACATTGAAGGAAAAAGAAATTAACATGTTTTAAAAATCAATGGCCTCAAATATTTAGGTATTTAATTATTGAGTTACAATGATCTATGGAGATAAAAAATTGTGTCTTTTTTTTTTGGCATTCTCTCTTCTTGAGCTCCAAAATTTCTAAATACTTTTAAATACTTTTAAAATACTGTTGTTTAAGAAATTTACTTAGCATGGGGTAAAATAATAGTTATAAAGAAGCTGCTAAGATGATAGGCAGAAAAAAGTCTACAAATAACTGGATCTGGGTGTTGAATTTTGGTATTTGATTAAAATTCTATAAAAGGAATAAAATTAATGATTTAGTTATTATAATAATTAGTAATTATATTTTCAGAACCTCCAAGAATAATTAATTAACGTATACCTTTGAGGTATTATTACCTCTATTATAAAATGAGGCAGCAGAGATGGAGCTGAGATGAGGAGTCGCCTCTGGCCACAGGCAGAAGCAGTGAGTGGAATGTCAGATACCTGGAATTCTGAGCCCCAAGCCCTGGTTAACTCATCCTGCTCACTCTGAGCTGGGATCAGGAAGGTCATTCGGTAAATGGCATAAACCAGAAGCCATCCTTTCCTCAACTATTCCTGTCAACTGGTGCTACCAACCCTTTAGAGGTCTCATATGAGATTCTTTTCAAACTGTGGTTTCCTTGGCAGGCTGCCATCTAAAAGTGGAGTTGAGTAAAGTGAGATAAGTAGAAGTCTGGATCTTTTAAAAATTTTATTACAGTAGAAGAAAGAGGAAAACAGACAGAAAAATATAAGGAAGATTATAACTGAAACTACAGCAAACAAGTGGCACGATTCTAAAAGTAAACTGTGTTCACATATTCACAGACTCATAAATCAACCACAAAAATGAAGAACTACAAGAAATGTTTAAACCCTTTTTATGCTGAAAATAAATGACTATACTTGTGCTTCTAGATTTTAAAGATAAAGGGTGCATATCTTTCCCATATTAAAAAGATGTAAATTTTCGGCAGGTGCAGTGGCACGTACCTGTAATCCCAGCTACTCCGGAAGCTGACATGGGAGGACCCCTTGAGCCCAGGAGTTTAAATCTAGCCTGAGCAACATAGACAGACACTATCTTAAAAAACATTTTTAATTGTAAATTTTGGTAAGCAAAATATTAATACTCTGAGAGAAAAATGGCCAGAAAGTATAGACAAAGATGAACAATTCATAAATCGCCAGCAAATAAATGGGAATAATGCTCAATACCCCTTTTAATCAAATAAAAGCAAATTAAAACAATTTTTAACTGAATAAATTGGCAACTATTTCTTTTTGACTACAATACCCAGTACTCTTGGCTGAAAATCAGGTGTGATGGGCACTATTGCATAGCCTGGATATTCATGAGGCAATCGGTGCGAGCTGTTGTGAAAGCAATCTGGTAAAATGTATCAATATCTAGTCATTGGAATAATTCCTTTGGAAAAATAAGAGATTCAGACAAAGGGTTATGCGCAAGATGGCTCATCACAATATTATTTATTACCAGGGAAAAATTCAAAATATACGGCGCAACCAATATTGAGCAAAATGGTTTAAGTAAATGATAACAAATAGAACATTTTAAGGCTATTAAAATCATGTTTTCAAAAAAACTAAATCATGACCTTGGGGAAATGTTCACAAAATATGCTAAGTAGAAAAAAATTCAAACACAAAACTGCAAATACCCTATAAAATATAGCTAGATGATATGGATTAAGACATAGATTATATGAAGGATACGTATCAAAATCGCCAAAAGTGATTATCTTTGGTTAGAATTTTCTTCCTTTCTTTTTTTATATTTTCTAAATGTTCACAAAATAATGATAAGGAGAAAAAAAGCACAAAGCTGCAAATACTCTATGAAAAATGGCTAGATGATATGGAGGAAGGCATAGATTATATGAAGGATATGTATTAAAATCATCAAAGATAATCACTAATTATCTTTGGTTAGAATTTTCTTCTTTTTTTTTTTTGTATTTTCTACAATCAAAACAGTAAATTTATCTTTAAATTGTAAAAAGAGGAAAGTTGAGGGAATCCCTGAACTTGAGATATAGTTATGATTTTTTTCATGATTTTTGTTCAAGCCATCTAAAATTCCTTTATTCCTTTCTGACTCAGACAGGAACACACTAGAAAGAAGATTTTAGGATTAGAATTGGTTGATTTCCAATCTTAAGACTTAAGAACTTTTCCTTTCCCAGTTTCTTTTTCAGGAAAAATAGTTGGAGAGTGTTTTTCTCACAAGGTCAGCTTCAGGGGAAATTTGGAGGAAAGAGAGGTTACCAAGACCATTAATTTTAAATGGTGCACTCTCATTTGAAAATCCCAGATGACCACCGTGTGCCTGCCAGCTTGCAAAAGAGCCACAGACTGTGTACAAGTGACAACCATAGATGATACAACCAAAAAATGATTGCTGCTTGTTTGAGAAAATATGCACAGAACATGCCAAATGACTCCTACACTGGGTGTTTTTCTGAATGAATTTCTTGTAAGTTCTGTCACATGAAACTAATACTAGGAATCCCTATGATCCAAGAACCTTGTTCCAGATGCATCTATCGCATTGTCCTTGCCATTGGCTGGGCAAAATACAACGCTCCGATTCTGTGTAAAACACGTTGCATAATTATAACATCCTCTTATACGGTTCTGTGCGTGTTTTTATCTTTGCGCAAACATGGCTTTTGTTTAATAGACATCAGAATCTCTTTCAGCAACAGCTCACTGCAATATAGCAAATGCAACCAGAATCAGCAACAACCAAAAAGCTTTGTTTTCAGGTGTGGGTCATAAAAAGTAATCAGTGAATGGAGGATACATCAATCTGTGAACTGGCAAATTAAAATTAACATATTTTTAATTTTGCAACTCTTGCTTAGGAAAGAGTGGCCTTTGTTTACCTCCAATATTTAAAAGCTACCTTTCAAATGCTTTCTTGCTAAATAGAGTGTAATATCCAAGCATTAACCAGTGCCACAAGCAAAAGAAGAAATCAAGATTATTTACTGATTGCGACTCAAAAATCTAGAAGGCTTTAACACCAATTTTCCTTGTCTGTCTTAATTGTTTGTCTTGGCGAAACAATGGTGCTTGCTTCCCTTATTTCTTTCATTTCAAATAGGGTGACATTATGAATGCCATAGATACAGCGTTAACTCATAGTCCTGTTTACATGTACTGCTATGGCAAGCAGTCTTTGAGATGTTCTCAGTGATCCATCTTCTGGTACAAACTTGTACCATCTCCTTGCCATAGGCTAAACCCAGTGACATGCCTCTAATGAATAGAATATAGCAAATGGGATGGAATGTCACTTCAGTGATTTGAACCCAAAGAAAGACGGAGACTCCCATCTCTGGCTTTTTCCTTCTTGGAGCCCTTGCTTGCTTCTGGGGAAGCCAGCTGCCATGCTGTGGGCTCCTCTATGGAAAGCCCCCAGCAGTAAGGAACTAACGGCTCCAGCCAACAGCCAGCAAGAACCTGAGGCCAGCCAACGGCCATGCAGGTGAGCTTGGTGTGGATCACCTGAGGCTGCGATACCAGGTGAGTTTGGAGGTGCATCTTCCCCCGGCTGCGGTTTGAGAAGACTGCAGCCCTGGCAGGTTTCTTGATCACTGCTTGTGACAGATCCAGAGCAGAGAAACAAAGAAACCACACCTAGATTCCTGACCCACAGAAGCTCTAAGATGATAAATGTATGTTGTTAGAGGGGACGGCGCTAATTTGCCATACGCCAATAGCTAACTAATCCAATTGTTTACAAACTAAGTTAAGTATTTGACATTTTCTTTTTTTTTTTTTTTTTTTTTTTCCGTTAGGGTGCTAGCAAACGAAAATTTAGCCCTCTAACTTTTAAGGGTAAAACCTTAGATTGTATGGGATAAAGAATATTCAGAACTAGAAAAAAATTAAACAGTGTTTATTCCCAAAGAGCTCTATTTGCTGCTGCAATCATAACAGCCACTCATAATCCGTACAGCATTTTAAAATCCAAGTGGTGTTTTCGCATTCAAGGCCATTTACTTGAAGAGGCTGTGAAGCCGGTATTATAATTATTATTATGCCCATCTTACTGAAGAAGAGATTGAGACTCAGTAGATTTCAAAAGTTTCTTGAAAGCAAGGACCTCCTCTCTCCTCCTGGCCACCGCTTCCCCAATGCCTACTCCGCGCTTAGCACTGTAAATGCTCAATTCAATACACATTTGTGGAGTGGATGCCTCCTACAGCAATGCTAACTATAAAGATGGGGCCTCTTTCATGAATTTTTCCACACACATATTCATACATCAATTGATCAATAATGTCTCTACATACATGTGTGTCCGGTAATACGCAAATATGTGTCCACGGAGCCAGGGTGTATGTTTCCAAACAACACAGGCACCTCTGAAAGCTTACCTCTAGCTTTTTTAAAGACAGTAAAGAGATCATTCCCTCATGTAATCCTGTTTTACATACAACCCTACGCTGCCAAAGACACAGACCTAGAGCTCTTTTGTGAGCTAACAAGCCTTTCCTGGTAAATCAAATCTCTTTCTTTCATTATCATTTCCTGTCATCTCCCAGGATGAGGCTGAAGGCAGCAAAGGAGGTGCCAGCCAGCTCAGATCCCCACACAATGCCTCTAACCCTTCCCTGTGCCCCCATCACCTTGATAAACTTGGCAACTAGAAAGTAGTAGGCCTTGTCAAAGGTCACTATGAAATAACCTCAGGCGATGGTAGATAAAGGTGTCCATAGAAATGCAACAAAGTAGCTGACCAGGAAACAGGAGGTAGGGCTTTTGATTAGGAAGTTTATATAAGCCTTAAATTCCTTTTCTTTTTAGAGCTTCAGTCAAGTGATCATTCAACCCCCAATCAGCCCAGTCCCCTCTCATATACTACCTAATAAAAAACCGTTTGTTCCCAAGGCATGTGGAGCTATTAAATTAAGAAGACAAGAAAACCAGTAAGGATGATTCCTCTTACCAGGAAAGGAAGTGCAGCACATCATGCGTAAAGCATTTTACATTAATATCAGTCTTCCTTCAGCAGATATTGAGGAAGTGTCCGACATGTGCCAGATGCTGACAAAATGGTGATGAACAAAACATGCTTGATCCCTGACATTTCAGATTTCAGATTCTGGTGGGAATGTGGATTTTAATTTTTTCAGGCCAAGCACTATGGCTCACGCCTGTTATACCAACACTGTGGGAGGTCGAGGCGGGTGGATTTCCTGAGCTCAGGAGTTCGAGACCAGCCTGGCAAAATGGTGAAACCCCGTCTCTACAAAAATACAAAAATTAGTTGGTCATGGTAGCGGGTGCCTGTCATCCCAGCTACTCAGGAGGCTGAGGGAGGAGAATTGCTTAACCCAGGGAGGCCGAGGCTGCGTGAGCCGAGGCTGCACCATTGCACTCCAGCCTGGGTGACCAAGTGAGACTCCATCTCAAAGCAAACAAACAAACAGGCAAAATTAAATTAAACATCACACAAAGGAATACAAAATTGATTTAAGTGCCATAGAGGAAAAGTTCAGGACCTATTTAGATTGGGAAACCAGGGACAGCATGGATGGTCTAGGCAGAAGGGGCAGCGCACGCCAGGGCCCCGAGACTGAGAAGTCTGTGGCCCCCGTGAGAATATCAGGTCCTCACAGGATATCAGATTCTCACGGGGGCCAGAGCCTTCTCAGGGTGGCTGGGGCTCACTGCGGAAAGGGCTGTGTGCTGTGAGATGAGACTGGCCTATTTGCTGCCCAAGACTGTGATCCTGATTCTAACTCTATCTGCAG
Source organism: Cebus imitator (assembly GCF_001604975.1). Classification (NCBI taxonomy): domain Eukaryota; kingdom Metazoa; phylum Chordata; class Mammalia; order Primates; family Cebidae; genus Cebus; species Cebus imitator. Next base: position 12,631,524 of record NW_016107360.1, on the reverse strand, counting down.
TGGAGACCCCTTCCCTGAATTCCACTCACCGCATCTCATGTTGACTCAGCATCTCTGCACATACAACATGCCCAAAACGGAACTTCTGGTCTCCCACGCCGACCCTGTTCTACCTGCCTTCTTCCGCATCTCAGTCAATGGCAACTTCATCCTTCCAGGGTCTCAGGTCAAACACCTTAACATCTTCCCTGACTTCTTACTTATCTTCACAGCCAATCCATCAGCGAGCCCTGCTAGTTTTACCTTCAAAATAAGCCAAAATCCAGCTCCTTCTCACCACCTCTCCTGGAACCACCCAGTCCACCACCATTGTCTCTTGCCTCCTCATGGGTGCTCCAGCTGCCACCCTCGCTCCTAAGCAGCTGATCCTCCAACCACAACAATGGAGGGCTTCAGAAGTGATAGATGCTCTACCCAAAACCATCCAATGGCTTCCTACCTGGCTGAGATTAATATCCAGAGTTTATGGCACGGTCTAAAGTCCCTGCATGATCAGCCACCCAGCAGCTCCCATTGCTTCCCTCCTTGTTGCCACATCTGCTTCCTTGCAGTTTCTCAAGCACACTGTCAAAAACAGAGGACCTTTGTACCAAGCAGCCCCCTGTCTAGAAAGCTCCTTCTCCGCATCTCTGTAGGAATTGCTCCCTTCCCCAGTGGCTCTCCTCTCATATGTCACCTTATCTGAAAGTCCACCTTCCTGGACTATTCCAGCTGAAACATGAAAGAACACACTCAATCCACGTCCCTGGCTTTACCTTTCTTTTTAGCGCTTACTACTATATGACGTATTATTTACCTGTCTACGTGGAGATTCTGTTTGTTTGGTTCACTGCCGTATCCTTAGAACCTGGAAGAGTTCAGCTAAAGAGAGCAAAGATCCACCTTTAGTGATGTGCTTGGCTGGGTGGTCACTTAGCCATCTCTGGAAGTCCTTTTGTATAAAATTATAAACCCAGAAAGGAAATAGATGGAGTGCCTAGTATCTTACTAAGATTCAGGCTTTGGAAATGCAAGAGGAGAGAGAAGTCTGGCTGGGAGGAGTGGAGAGGAAGGCAGGGTTCATGGTAGATAGGTCAGTCCCTGGGGGAGGAGAGCAGGCCCCAAATCCCTGTGACAGGCACCATGGGGAAAGAGGAAGCGTTGAGAGGAGGAAGGGCAGAGATAGAAGGAATAAAAATGTGAGCGTTTCCAAAACAAACTCGGTCTCTGTCACAATTGTACCCAAGCTCAACCCTAAAGGAAGATTTTTCAACCAGCCTAAGGGAAAGGAGATGAATGTCGTCAGAGTATACATTTCTCTTGCCAAAAGATTGGTCATGTGTTTTTTAGAGTCATTTTAAAAAAATCCACAGCAAAGTTAAATGCCAAACAATAGGGGTTGGTTAAGAAATTATGGCATAGCAACTCAATGGAATATTATGCATAATCATAGTTTTGAAAGCTATGTAGCGACATGAAAACATGTCTGTGGTATAGATTTGAGTGAAGGAAGCAGAATTTTAAAATATGTCTACGCTCTGATTAAAACTATTTACAAATTATGTTCCTCTCTGGACGAAGAATGTAAGAGAATGTAAAAATGAAAAATCAGTTTTTCCTTAGGGTTATGAGATTCTCAGTGATGGATTCATCTGCCCCTGTTTTTGATTTCTAAAATATTGCGACAATTGTCTTTAAGCAACAGGGTTTAAAATTAAAGTGATACTGGGAGAAGAGAATTTCATCAATATACCTAAAGAATCTTCCTAGGGTGGTCCTCCAGGAGCATGCACTAGGCTAGTGAACATCTCATGTGGCCCCTAGGAATTTTATGGCAACAATGAGTGAGTGTCTCTTTACTCAGTTCACTCAGGATTAATTTTCCATCTACCATGTGTAACCATCTACTCTATGATAGTTCAATGAAGGAAGTCAAAACTGAGCAAGATTCAGTTCTTAGAGTTTACAATCCAGGAGAGGGAAGGTACGAAAAACACAAAAATAATCACAATAGAAGACACATTTTTTTTTAAAATCACAAGAAAAATTAACAAAGCACTAAGGAATTAATTAGTTTTGCATTCTGCTTTTGGTTTGGCAGATCAGGAGATGGTGGTTGAGATGGGCCTTGGAGAGTGCTGTTTGCATAGGCAGGAGGTGAGTGTAGCTTGTCTGGGTGAGTGTGTGCATGTGTGTGTCTGGAGCTGCTGTGCTAGAGGAGTGCAGATGTTCCAGGGAAGAAGAGATTTTGAACATGGCAGGGAGGCACCCAACACAAACTAGAGTGGATCTGTCTGGAATATGGGGTACACCTACAAGGATGTGGCTGGGACTGGCGTAGGGGCCTTGAAACAGGGCACTAGTGAAGGTTCTTGAGAAGGAAAATGTGATGTTCAGAGCTATACATGGGAGCAGTTCTTGGTAGCTAGAATGGATAGAGTCTGAGCTCAGGGACCAGACAAAACTGGGACCAAACCCAACTCCTGCATTTCCTTGTTTTGTCCCCTTGGTCAAGTCCCTTAACTTCTAAGCCTTATTTTCCTTAGGCATAAAAAGGAGTAGTTGTAGCCCTTTGCAGGTTTAGAGCGAGAGAAGAGTCTCACTAAAGAATCAGTAAATAATTCTGCTCCCCTTAATTCTCAGTTAATAGGAGGAATTGGTTTAGGAGACAGGGCAAGGACATTGCTAAGGCAAAATCCAGAACGTGTGGCCATGATATGTCCACGACGACCAAGGAAAAGGGCCAAGTCAACGTCCGGGGCATGAAGTGTCAATCTGGGGGGATAGAGGACAGTGGTGGCCCCCATTTAAATGGGTGTGTCAGGAGGAGAACTGATATGAGGATGAGTTTGCGTTTGAGCAATTTGAAAATTAAAAAAGCAGCAGTCCATCTAGAAGAAAATGTCAAAGGCGCAGTTGGAAGAACAGGCCATTACTTAAGAGAGAGGTGCAGGCTGGAGACGCATACAATAAATGCACAAGACTGAGGTCTGAAGTGCCCTATCAACATCTACTCATCCAAATATGCAGAGGAGCTGTTAGACCAAACACCCTATTTGGCATGTATTCTAGCTGAGTCGAGCAGCCCATGTTTTCCTCCATGATAGGCTATCTTTTTTAACAGCTTCATTGAGATCTAATTCACATACCGTACAATTCTCTCACTTAAAGCATGCAATCCAATGGCATTAGAATATTCAGATTTCTGCAACCATCACTACAATTTTCGAACATTTTCATCACCCCCAAAAGAAATCACATACTCCTCAATCGCCACCCCTGAACTCCCTACCCCACTCCCAATCCTAGGCAATCATGATTTTACCTTCTGTCTCCATGGATTTGCCTATTCTCAACATTTCCCACATACGGAATTGTATAATATATAATTCCGTATGTGGGAATATATAATATATAATATAATTATATATTATATAATTCCTATATGTCTGGATTCTTTTTCCACGCATAGTATTTTCAAACTTCGTTAGTGTTATGCTATATTTCAGTAGTTTATTTCTTTTTATAACCAAGTAATATCTCAGTAAATGAATGCACCGTATTTTGCTTATCCACTCAGCAGTTGATAGGCTTTGGGTTATTTCCACTTTTCTGGCCAATACAAATCACCCTGATAGCTAGTGATGTGGGACACCTTTTCATGTGCTTACTGGCCATTTGTGTATTTCTTTCAAAAACTTTCTGTGACAAAACAATCTGTACATCAAAGCCCCAAGACACTGAATTTCCCTACGTAACAAATCTGCACATGTACCCATGAGCCTAAAATAAAATTTTTTAAAATTTAACATTTAAATTTTAAAATTTTAAATTTAACATGTCTAGTCATATCTTCACCCATTTTTAAACTGAGCTGTCTTTTTATTATGATGTGCTCCTAAAACACAGAATTTTGTCTTTTCATTGTGCAAAACAAAGGTAGCACAAAGACATAAATTATCCATCAACAACCAGAAAATCAGAATTTTTTTCCTTCCGACATTGAAACATCTATACTTAACCGTGTGTGTGTGTGTGTGTGTGTGTGTGTGTGTGTGTGTGTGTGTTTATGGGAATGGATAATTTTTGTCCTTGTCAGTAACTATTAGCACATCAAAACAATAATTGTTAAGTCTGCCAGAGTGGCAAACTATAGTTGTATTTAATTCTTTTTTCTCAAGGTTAAAAGTTGGTGTTACTCTTTCAGCATTGCTCTTTTACAAATCCTGGGGACAAATTCAAGGCCAAACCGAGGATAATGGCTACATTAGCAAATTTGTCAGTCAGCACAACATGCATATCTCTATATTTAAGGGTAGGCTTGTTTTGCTGTGTTTTACTGGCTGTGTCCATAGTTGGTAATTAACAGGTGGATCCCCATCTCCGAAGACTTGTTCCAAGTTTTTCCAGGGATCCATCTTCGGTTTATTTTCAGCATGTGCTTAAAAAAAAAAATGTCTGCTATAAAACACATCACTCCCAATCTGCCAGTTCTCCTAAAGTCCCATTGTTACTTAACCTGGGTGCTGCCTTCTTGCTGGGCACACCTGCTGTTGTGGTTTAAATGGTGTCTGCCTTAAAGGAGATATGTTAGAATCCTAACTCCCAGTACCTCAGAAAGTGATTGTATTTGAAGAAAAAGTATTTGTAGAGGTAATTAAGGTAAAATCAGGTCATTAGGGTGGGCTCTCACGCAATGTGACTGACATCCTCATAAAAAGAGGAAGTTGGAGACAGATATGCAGAGGGAAGGCCATGTGACGCCACAGAGAAGACAGCCATCAACAACCCAAGGAGGGAGGCCTGGGACAGATTCTTCCTCATGGGCCCTGGGAAGAAACCAAGCCTGCCAATACCTAGATTTCGGACACGCAGCCTCCAGAACTGTGAGAGGGTGTCTGCTGTGTGAGCCCCAGTTTGTGCTACTTTGCTACAGCAACCTCAGGAAGCTAACACTCCTGGCCATACCCTAGACCCACTGGGTGCCAGAGCTGTGGCCGCCTTGGGAGGAAGAGGTGCCTTGCTCCCTGTTATCAAAGCTGCACTGCCATGCAACCCAGTAATGCACCACACCTTTCAGTTATGGCTGCTCTTTCAGTTTTCGTTCACAGCCATTTTGTGTTCTCAGGGTGCAGACACAAGCCCATGGACACAGGGCTGGAACCCATCCCCCAATTCAGCACCACAAAGGATGACCCAGACTTTCTTCCTGGGTCAGGTTTATCCTGACTCCATCTTCTCCACTCTCTGGTCCCCTCGTCTTCCAGTTAATCAATCTCCAAGTCATACTGCTCTTGCCTGGGGCTTTTGAACCTGGCACTACCATAGCCCAAGCCCCCATCATGTCTTACCTGGATAATCACAACAACCCCTAACTGGGTTTTCTGTCTCCAGGCTTGTACCCCCTCACCCTCCTTCTGAGACACTAAACTACAGTGACTTATTTGGTAAAAGTCCTATGAGGAATGGAACTGTGTCTGATTTTGGTCACGTATCCCTAGTACCCAGCACATAATAGATGCTCAGTTAATATTTAATGAAGGAAGGGATGAAGGAAGGAAAGGAACTTAGGCTCAAACAGGATGCTGATATTTGTACTGGAAGAGAGCTCCTTGGTTTCTTTGTGGTTGTTGCCACTTCTTAGTTACAAAAAGCACACTTGATTCCATAAGAATATGTGGCTAGCATGAAGGCAGAGAGGACAGACAAAGAAAAGCAGGAGAAAAGGAAGAAGACAGGGAAGGATGCCTTTATTTTAGTTATATGTCTGGCACTTACTTTAGCTGGGACTCCACATACCACTAAAGCCCTGGGATTCTGAGTTTTTGCATTCATTAAAATGGAAATGACAACATCTGTCATTCATATCTCACTGTGTTGTTCTATCACCCTAATAAGACAATTTCCATTAAATTACTTTGAAACTTCTAAACAATGCAAGGTGTTATTAATCAGTGGTTGTCTAGGTATAGGCTATTGGGCAAACAGGTAGTTACCCTCATAGAGAAACACAAATGAGAATCCAATGAATTTGAATTTCCATTCCTGATTATACACATCACCAGAAGTTTATTAGCTCTGGTTACTTTCTTAGCTTAAATACATGTAATGTATGCACCAACACATGTAGGATGAACTACATGAAATTGCTCATATTCATTCAACCACAGCAATTTTAAGCTTATGTGTCCTTATAACCATAGCATTGGTAAGCATCATCATTAAGCCCAGAGATTTTTTTCATTCTGGTGTCCATGGCTTCTGGGTCCATGAACCTTCTCATGAACATTTGTCCATGTCTTATTTTTCTGAAAACTGCCTCATAGCTTTTATCTAATTGTTTCAAATGTCCATAATCCAAAAAAGCCTGCAGCAACTGGCCCAGCCCTCCTTCGTACTGCTTCCAGAAAGTTTTCTTATAATAATTCTAACACCCCATGCCAGTGAGGTCACTGATTTCTGAGACAGTCCTTTCCATGGCTGTATAGGTCTACTTGTTCCAAAATTCTTCTTTTTGGAGCCAAAAGAGCAAACACAGCAAACCCCATCTCTCCACACAGCAAACCTTTTCCTTCCTGCAATTTTCACTGTTTTTCCCTGAAGCACAGAGAGTAAGTCAGAAATAATATCTTCCGTGTTCACAGAATGTTCCTTGGTATTATGCACAAGCCTGAGCCTCCTCCTTTCCGAGTCAAATATCTCTAATTTCCTCCACCATTCCCCGCTATGATCTGCCTCCAAAACTTTCAACTCCCAGATCAACCCCCGCTAAGCAGCTTCTCATTGGTCACTGTTACTGTGAAGTGTGGGTTTACATTCCCTGATATGAACTACAAGGCTACTTTACCTGACTTTTTTCATTGATCTCAGTTGAATATATACATATGCCGCTAAAGGCAATCAAGTAAATTTCTTAAAAACTGCTGAAATAAGGTCAAATGCTTTTCAAATGGAATGATACAGCTTTCTACACACAGAGCTCACCCAGATCCAAGCCAGAAAAGAGGCATGCAGTGCTGTGTGCCTAGCCTTTAGCTACCCTGGATTCTCCTATCTGTCAAAACCACATCACACAGATACCAATATCATCTCTCTACATTAACTCAAAGTGCAAAAGTCTTGTTTAGATTTTTGATCTTCTCATTATGGCACTAAAGTGGACGCATCTCCAAAATCTCACAAATCACCGCTAAAGAACGTACTCATATAACCTAATACTACCTGCTCCCCAAAAACCTACGGAAATAAAATTTTTTAAATGTGGGATATGTATACCATGAAATACTATTCAGCCATAAAAAAGAATGAAATCATGCCTTTTGCAGCACGTTGGATGTAACTAAAGGCCATTATCCTAAGTGAAGCAACTCAGGAATGGAAAACCAAATTTCTGGATGTTCTCACTTATAAGTGGAAGCTATGATGCAGGTTATGTAAAAGCAGACAGAGGTGTCATGGACATTGGAAACTCAGAAGGGGGAAAGACGGGAAAGGGTGAGGAATAGGAATCACCTATTTGGTACAATGTACAGTATTCCAGTGACAGATGCACTAAAAGCCCAGACTTTACTGCTGCATAATTCATCCATGTAACCAAAACTACTTGTACCCCTAAAGCTATTGAAATAAAAATAAGTGAATGCAAATTAAAAAATAAAATAAAACAAAAATTAAAATGGATGTGTCTAACTTGAAGCAAACGTTCTGTGCATTCTATTTCCCCTGTCAAGGGAATGCGGTACAAGCAAACATTTTCCCCATTTTTTCTAACTGTGGTAAAATACACATAACATAAAACTTGCCACCTTAACCTTTTTTTTTTCTTTTTTCTTTTTTCTTTTTTTTTTGTGATGGAGTCTCACTGCAAAGCCCAGGCTAGAGTGTAATGGCGGGATCTCAGCTCACTGCAACCACCACTTCCTGGGTCCAAGCAATTCTCCTGTCCCAGCCTCCCCAGTAGCTGGGACTACAGGTGTGCACCACTGTGCTCGGCTAATTTTTCTATATTTTTAATAGAGATGGGGTTTCACCATACTGGCCAGGCTGGTTTCGAACACCTGACCTCAAGGGATCCACCTGCCTCGACCTCCCAAAGTACTGGAATTACAAGCGTAAGCCACTGTGCCGGGCTCCACCTTAACCATGTTTAAGTGTGCCGTTCAGTAGTGTTAAGTGTGCTCACATTGTTGTGCAATCAATCTCCAGAACCCCCTGTGTTTTTAAACAAGCATTAAATAACTACAACTATGTGAAAGAATATGACTTCCTAAATAGATCTCCTAAAATATCTTCTAAATGTTAAATAAAGATAAAGCAGCCACATGATTTACTCTTAAGCTTTCCTTTTAAAGATACAACTGTGTTTGTGCTAAAAAAAAAAAAAAAAAAAAAAAGCAAGCAAGCAAGCACATTTCCTGGAAAGGATACACATGAACTTTAGGTTAAAGACGGAACCTGTCTGTCTTAAGAATGTCCCTTCCAAAAGGCATGTCAAGTAATTATATGTACTCTTTTTCTTCCTGATTTTTGTAAGTGCTTCCAAAGCACATGAAAAAAATAAAGTGTACTTTGCCTGTGCTGCCACCATCCAATCAGCAGACATTACTGTTTTGTTTTGGTTTTTTAATGTTTTGAATGGTTTGGAGATCAGCATGGGTGTTTAGCAAAAAGTACAATTTCAAATTACATGCTGCTTCAGGGTGCCAAAACACTGCACCCTCATCTTTGATGACGTCAACACAGCACAGCCCTAAGAATGGCGGTTGTTAGTCATCCGATTTTGCAAAACTGGAAGATGAAATTGTAAACAACGTGTGCTTAGACAGGCCTTCTGAGAAAAAAGGAGTGTCTTAAATCTGGTTTTAATTTTTTTAATCTCACAATATCTTTTAATCAACAAAATGTATCTGAATTAGTGTTACAAATAGATACTTGTCCAATAGGAGTTACAATTTGTCCATGGGCATCCTAAAAAAGATGATAAGCATATTTGCAATTATATGTCCTACTGTCATTCTGGTCCTCACTGGCTCAGGTTTTTTTTTTTTTATGTACATATTCATTTTCATATAAGCATAAACACCGTAAGCATATATATGTGTGAATATTAAAACTGCTTTAAATTTAGCATGATGCTTGGAGAAAAGAATCCAAAATAATCGCTCCCTGGCACTGGTCAAAAATTGCACTATTAATCAACATCTCACCCATCGAAGACACAGAAATGCAGACAGAGACTGCAAATGGCCAAGCCCAAACTATCATCATTATTAGGAGAAAACAAAAACCAAGTACTCAATGCAGATGGCTCCAGATCAAGTGTGAAGACAGTACATTGGCACAACAAGGGCTAAGTGTTTTATTAAAGATAATTTAGCAGCTAGGGCTAGAGTCTGTCTTGCTCAACAAATGAATACAGGCCTTTACCTTCAATCCCCAAAACAGATGAGTAACTTACATCATTAATCTCATTGTCTCTCCACACAATCCTTTTAACAGTCAATCACAAAGTAGCCCGAGAGAAAGTTTCCCTGGATACTACCAAAAACACAGATTTGCAACAGATGTCTCCATGCAACTTTTAAAACAGATTCCATGTTAAGAAGTTAGTATATCCTTATGCATTTGCCTATCAATCCAGGTACATGTAGCCCGAAGCTGGGAAGTAAGAGGTATTAGCAAGGAAACCATTTAGCTGCAAATAACGCATGGAAAGGCATCATAAAGAATGTTATTTATAAATACAAAGACAAGTGCAATAGTACAAGCAATTGGAAAATCCCTACCTGGAAGCCATCCAAAGTAGTGCTTCTCTCTGGAACACATGGCACTAATAAATGCGTGCTCTTTTCTCTTACTGTCCACCCAACTAATCAATGAGCAAGATGCCTAGCCTTGGCAATCTCTTAGTTTTTCCATCTTTAAAATGGGGATTAGAGCTATGTGTTAGTAAATGAAGGCTAACATTCTTCCAATAAATGACATTAGAGAAAACACAAATATCACCACAAAACGTAGAAAAAACATGTAATTTTGTATTCAAAATTGGTTTATGGTCATGTTTAAAAGGCGACACGGTCAAACAGACACGTATTTGTAAATAGGTGGCTCTGCAGGGAAAAAGGAGAGAGAGGGTCAGAGTGAAATGACTCATGGATTCGGGGATGCAGCATGAAGTCACAGGGACTGACACCAAAGTCTCTCCTCCCCTCCACAAGCAACTCTGTTTGTAGACTTTGCAAGAAGGTGCGTGAGGAGTTTGGAAATTATTTTTATTTTATACTTCTTTGCATCCTTTAGTAAATGACAGACTGGTGTATTATAAAAAGCAGGTATATTAAAACATTTTCGTGTGCATTGAAAAAAATAGTGATTCTTCTAATATTTTAAAAGGTGATAAATAAAAACGAATAGCTTAAGTCTAGGAGGTTATAACTAACATCTTGACATGAGCAAATCTGGTCTAGGCAATGACACAAGCTTGTTAAAAGCTTGGAGGGAAGAAAATTCTAGGGGATCCAGATGTCTCAATTGGAGTACAATTTTCCCTCCCAAAACAACTAAAGGCATGTATCTGGGGTAAAAGAGTAAGCTGGCAAAATACCGTAACTGAAATGTGAGGATCCTGACCTTTTCCACAACAGAGGGTTTCTACAAGGCTACATGTAAATCAAATCCTAAATTAAGATTTCTAGGGAAGCAGACCATTTAAAACACCCACATTTGAAAGTGACACAAAACAGAGCTCATTTGTGGTGCAAAGAATGATCTCCTAAGTTATCCATTCTGTACATTTTAATCTTTATCAGTTTTATTTTCTTAAATATGTGTTGCAGGGTACACATGCTTAGAACAACAGCTTGCTGCCCTTGAACTCTGAATGAACGCTTTACTGCAATCCCTTTCCTTAAATAGAATCATAGAATATTAGAGGAGAAGATTCCTTAGAGATCAGTTAGAACTGTGGTTCTCAACCTTTGCTACACATTGGAAACACTTGTGGAGCTTTTAAAAGATACAGAGAGAGGCCCAGGCCTTCACCCCAAACCAATTAAATCAGAATGTCAGAGTGGAAAGGTATTGGTGCTTTTTAATAAGCTCCACAAGTGGATTACAAACCACTGATTACCCTTGTGTTGTCTGATTCCACAGTCACTGGCCACACGTGGATACTGAACACTTCAAATGAGCTAGTCCAAATTGAGATATGCTGTAATTGTGAAATGCACACTGAATTTCAAAGATTTGGCACCAAAAAAAAGAGAGAATGTAAAGTAGTACATTAACATTTTTATATGGATTATATGTTTAAATGATAATATTTTGGATATATCAGGTTAAATCAAAGTGTTATCAAATGACTTCACCTGTTTATTTTTAACCTTTTTAATGTGGCTACTAAAACATTTAAAATGACATATATGGCTCATATTTGTGGCTCTGACTACTGGACAGTGCTGGGTGAGCCCAACATTTTTATCACAAATGAAGAAACTGAGGCAGAGAAGTATAATGAGCTCAAGGCAGCTCTCTGGGGATTGCGTCTCTCCTGTAGTCTCAGGCTTCTCCTGTTGCTGAAACCTCATTGTTGAAGAGCCGCGAATGGACAGAGCTTGTTATGCCATCAGTCGAATTTCAACTCTTCTTTCTCTCATTTGTTTTGCTAATTGTTTCTTCTAAGATTTGATATAAAAATTTATTTTCCTTATGGAAAAATATCCCCTCTCTGCTGTGTACACATTTGTGACATGTTACTGAAGGATTATTCATCAAGACAGAGTAGTTGTAATGGATGTTAAAAAATAAATCTAGGGAAACACTAGCAGAAGGAAAATGCAGAGAGTAGACAAAGAGAACATTTTGCCATGCTATAGTTTAGAAAATGACCCTGGAGGCCCCCAGCGCTCTGACAATAACCGTCGAGACAGGATCATTCCCTGATCTGATTTTAGAAGCTTGAGCCTGTAATATTGTTTTTCCTCCTGGGAGCCAGTGTTTTTCTGCACTGTGTTGTCATTGCAGTGAGGCAAATCAGGCCCTCTGTAACGGTGTACCACACCATAGCAAGACACCCTGGTGGAAACGGACTTTATCCCAACGTCTTCTACTCTCTGATGCATGAATGAATACCTGGCCAGTCAGAAGCCAACTTACTTAAAGAAGAAAATCTTGTTTTGATAAAGTGAAACGGTCCTACCAGATCTGGCAAATAGAGATTACCTGTATGTCTTCTAACAGTCACCCAATTCAAACAAAAACAAAGATTTTTTTTGCTGCATGTATTTTTCCCCCTTGGGGAGACAACAGAGAGAAGACTGCATGGAACTGGCCAAAATGTGTTATATTTGAGAAATCATGCCTGCAACACAGGAGCTCCTCCGTGTAATAAAACAATAAAAGAGACCTGAATTCTGATATAAAACCTCATGCAAACAGCTGGAGAGGAAACTTGTGGGTGAGGCCCAACAACACATATAGCAGATGCATTCAAAGTCTCTGTTTAGACATCGTTGTTCCCCATCTTAAATACAGCACAGCCTAAATATCATCTTAAATCAAATGTGTGGTGCTCTAGAGCCCTCTGTGTTATATGCATGAATTTTTTAAGTTATAATTGGTCAAGTTTTACCAATCAAACCTCAAAGAACATACGTGCAGACTCAATTCACTTCTCACCACCTCCGAACGCTCTCATATCCACCTGGAAAGATAACGTATTACAGACAGATCCTAGGCAAAAGTACACCTTCTGGAGTGAAAACATCACCTGTTTCTCTATTTGACTATATATATATATATATATATATATATATATACACATACATATATATTTATTTATTTATTTTAACTTTAAATAGTATTTCAGATCCCGTCCTCATAGATGATAAAGAAAAGACAGGAAGTAGAGAAAAGTCACTGCCTTGTTCTTGCAACAGGTCTTTCAGATCATTTTTAATTCTGTCTGGTTTTTACTCTCAAATGAAACCTGGATGGTGTGGTTTTACAAGGGCATGTCTAGTAATGATGATGAAAAAAGGAGAATTTAGTTAAAAATTAATTAAGGAGGCCCATATTAGAAAAAATAACATTTCAGATATTTTATAAAAATAAATGAAATAGAAACTGCAGTTTTATGATTAAGGTATTCATTCAAAAGATTTGATAAAAATTTGTCTTTGAAAGATTAGTCATCAAAAGTCTTGAAAAGAGCGAAGGATACAAAGTCATGGGTTATGCCCCATTCCTGACAGGGCATTTATGGCCGGAGCACCCAACCTGGCAGCAGGGACCAGGCTTCTCAGCCTGGTTTGACTCTCTCTAGCTCTGAGCCTTTAGTGAACCAGAGGTCTCTTCTGTAAAATGGAAAAGTTGGTCTATCAATCCGAGGCTCTCCCCTAGCTCTACCAACTGCATAAAGCCACAAGCCTTTGTATCTCACCATCAGAATATCTAGGCCTAAAGGAACTCCCTCTAAAATCAGTTCCAGTCAAACGCCAGCCTGGTGGTTTTCAATCCTTGTTAAGGATTGAAATCCTAAAATCCTTTTAGGGTTGAGATCAGAAATGTGACCTTAAGGAAACAGAAGAAAGCAGCTGAAATACGTATTTTATTTTTAAGTGATAAATTGATTCTGATCTATTTCTCAGCGACAGGTGGTGGGGGAGTAATACAGTGAACTTGGAAAAAAGAAATATTGAAATGTCAATATAATATCTTATATATTCAAGAATTTATCCTAAACTTTATCTTTTACTTTAAAATCTCAGAGTTCTCAATAAGAGCTTCAAAAATTGTTCTTGGGTTTCTGGAAGAGCGTTATCACTATTTGGAAATTTCTAAAAGGCTTCTCTCTTTAAAAAAAAAAAATTCCTATGTTAAATCTATGATTTGTGATTCCCAACAATGGAATACTAATGGACACTCAAAAAATACTAATTGCTTATTTTTTTCCTAATTACAAAATGTAATAATTCTTTAGTGAAAACAGTAAACATGATGTCATTTTTCAAGTGCCAGGCTCTCTATTTAAAGCATTGCCACAAAATAGATAGCTTACTTAGTTTACAAATAGCAACACAAAAAGGGTTTTCTGTGTCTTTAAGTCTGTTTAGCATATCTGAAAGTGCTTATGCCTCGCACTTAAATATTTAAGGCAACTGCCCCCAGTTTATTACCTTATCTTAATTGTATAATTTTCTTAAATAGAATTCAGAGAAATAGTCATAGATTTAAATTTTTAAACACTAATTAAGCATTGGTTGCTTCCCATAATACAGCTGGTAGTCAAAGTGGACAAGATAATGAATTGACTGAGATCACTGTTCCATCTTCATCCAAGAAAGCTGCCTCTAAAAAAAGACCTTAAATTGCTGTAGAAATCCAATTTGTGAGAAGCAAAAGAAGCATATAGATGGGAAACACCAGCCATGATCACATTAATTTTGTGACTAACGGTATTGCTCTGAAGTGAAGAAGAAGAAAAAAGAAAGGATGACAGAAATAGTAAGTCCACTCAAATCCCAATTTTAATCCAACAGCATAACCAGAAGAAAACAAACTACAAATACAAAGTTCACATCTTAGTGATCTAGAGAACATTACACCCCCCAAAAAATAATTTTTGGCTTAGTAAGAAGCAAACTCCAATGAGAAGAAAATACTATAGGATTGTGATAACTCATTGTTAAACAGTAGATGATAATAAGAAATTGGGAGTCTAGAAACTTGCCATCAATACAAATAGCCATGAAAACTCCATGATTGATTGGTTGTGAATGTGCAGATGTGGGAAACTGACAAATCATTGTAACAAAAATCTTCAACTTACTAGAATTGAAAATCTGTATGGGAAAAGTCTCTCTGACAAACTACAATTTATTTAACCACTGATTCAAATAAAAGCTGCAACGTAACAGAGATCTAGAAATAAAGGCATGGTTTCTACCTTTTTGTTGGAATGTTCTAATAAACTCTCTTCTCAGGTATAAACCACATAAGGTCGCAACTGACTTCTAATTGACAAGCAGTTTATGGGTACCAGCAATTTACATGCAAAAATAGTGGGCTTGAAGATATTATCAAACATGTTCTCTCTGAGTAAAGTTGAAAAACAAAAATCACTATAATCAGTAAGGATTTAAAAATAACAGAACTATCTAAAATGCTATAAGCAAAGGAAAATGAGAAACATTCATGGGGAAACACAAGTGAGTTTTTTTATTATTTTCTTTTTTTAAGTTTTAAAACTAAAGTAATAGCTGATATTCAACCAATAACATCGTCCTTCGGGGCATACACATCTAGGTTTTAATGCGGAAAATGGTTTTATTGTTTTATTAATTTTTAGGTTTCTTTTTCAAGAACTTACTTATTAAAACTTAAATGCTTATTGAAGTGATTAGTGAAAGCTCATGGAAAGGGGAATTCTTGCCTGACACACATTACTTAACATGCTTCACAGCTTCTCCACTGCAGCTTCCAGTGCAGTTCATATGCTCCTGAACACATTTTACCCGGGGAAATAATGGTCTTATTCACACACACACGCACACACACACACACACACACACACACACTTGCACATAAAATGCTACAAGTCCCAAGAAACTGACAAAAGCAACATTAAAATTTTGTGCAACATGAGAACTCCATTTCTGAATTCCATCTATGAAAATTGGT
This sequence comes from Cebus imitator, assembly GCF_001604975.1. Taxonomy (NCBI): domain Eukaryota; kingdom Metazoa; phylum Chordata; class Mammalia; order Primates; family Cebidae; genus Cebus; species Cebus imitator. The sequence goes on along the minus strand of NW_016107360.1, from coordinate 12,615,867 downwards.
TTCATTTAACTAAGTGCAAAGTTTTCCCTCTGTTTAATAAGCATAATAAACATCATCCTTACCATTATCTGTAGAATAAAAGCAGCAACGTGTTGCTTCCTGCAGTCACCAAATCAAGTTTTTTCTTCCTTTCTTTCTAGTAACTTCTGTTTCACCAGCAAGATTAGGAAGAAAATAAGTCTTTGAGTATTTGCCTCAGTATTTCAGACCAAAAGATTGCGAAACTAGCTCTTAGTAAAAAGAACAGGTCTGGTATTTTACAATTACTTCTGCAACCCAGAGGTACCTCCTAGACTCTGGTACCTCCCTCGTTCTCTAAGTTTCTTTTAGTAATGAGACTAATTTTTCCAGTAGCCTCGAACTCCCTAGATTTAACTGACATGGAAAATGTGACTAAAAATTTGTAAAACTGTCTAGCCTCCAACCCTACACAGAATCAACTTTGTTGTAAATGTTGAAGAACACCTCGCAAGCAGCTACATGCTTAGTTTATACTCCTGCGCTACGCAGCAGAGAACACCAAATAACAGTGCGCCATCTAGTTAGCAAGCTGCAATCTCCATGCTAGAAGGGGGGACACTTTCAAACCCTGGGAGTTAAGAACTTGTCAGGGTTCAGCTGCTCTAAAGGTCCAATTGTTTATTTAAATAAAAAAAAATATCGCTACTGAGATAATCCACATCTAGTGGATATGGGAAAATTTAGGTTATAATGGTACTACAAACTTTTACATCTAACTTTGATTTACAAGATAAAAGCAAGTTTTAAATTAAAAGGGCTTTCTGTTAATAGAGCTTATTATTCTGAAGACGGGAATGATTTTCTTCGAAAGTTGTCCCTGGGTGCATGCCTATTATCTTTGCTTTTCCCCTTCCACTAATGAGCATTTATCTAAAGAGCCTGTTAATCCTCTGATGTGTGCTTCTGGTCAGAGGTAACAGTTTGAATAAAACCACTAATCACTGATCACTAAATCACTGATCATTAATCACACTTTCCAGTGCCCATGACTGGGCCATTTTTCCCCCTTTAAGTCTATGCATCACAAACAAGAAGTTCAACATTTTCGATGCACATATATTGTGTGGAGGTTACACTATTTCATCTCTAGATGTGAATAAATACTAAATCCTGCCACAAACTTGGGGAAGGATGTCAATTAGACACCAGACAGGATTTTCACAAATGCCTACCCTACAGCATGGCTTTCACTTTGAAGAAAGTAGATCTAATTATAAGGAAACATGTGTTCTTCAAGAAATTCCCACATATTTGCAATATAAATTTTTCTTTATTTAGTTTTCACCAACTCCAAATCAGAGACCACGCCAATAACTTCTCCCCCTACATCCAAAACTCGGTTAATACTTTTTAAATTTAATTTCTGCTGCACACCTCCCTCCTCCGCCCCGCCAAGGGTTCTTTTTACTTTGATCCCTTGCAACAAGTCATACACAGGGTCTTTATTTCAACTGCCAGACACGGAGGTTCTGACTCAATTCAATGACCTACGTATTTAACTTCCTCTTTCAACATAGAAAGTTAAGGTTAAAAGCTAGAAAGTAACGCACGCACCGATTTATTGTATGGAAGTTTAGGTTCAACGACTCTCATTCCCTCACGCTGGAAATGACACGTTTAGTCTTGATCCTTTTAGCTAAACCTGATTTTGTCAGTATCGTAGCTTCTTCCTCTTCTCTCTTCTGCTGCAGAGTTCTGGGCAGGCACTACGTAAAGTGAGGTACTTTGTTTGCAGTGGGTGTATTGCTTTCCTAAGTCACCACCACGAGGACACAGTATTATCATAACGCTTAGAAACATTTCCTGATTTCCCTTTTGTATCAGGACTGAGCATTTTCGCCCTAGAGGAGAAGGCTTGCTGGTGCCTTTCTTAAATAATACAAAAGGGCAGATTGCGCGCTGATCAGGTACAGTGGTCCCCTCAGACCCCAGAAGCTTTTACCCACACTCCAGGGACCGTGCTCGCCCCAGGAAAAGCTGTAAAAAGCGGGGGCGGGGCTAGAGTGATAACGGTGTGGACTGAGGAGTGGTGGAGAGGGAGGGGTTGGGAAGAGAGGGCAATAAAGATGCCCAGGGAGCGGGGTGACTGCACCAGTGTGTTGTGAAGAGGGTGGGGGGATGCAAAGCAGGGTTGCTTTGTCAGCATTCTAAGCTCCTGAACCCTTGAGGAGCTCAAGCCGTTAATCAAACACTTACTGGCCTGCAGAATGACGTAATGGACCTGTATCAGCCTTTATTCCTTGACACATGTCAGAGGAGGGAAAAATAAAAATCAAACACATTCTGCAGACTCTGACAACGAAATATACAAGCATCCCACTCCAGTCCCCAGCCTTGAACACGCATCAAGTGGGGGCGGTACCAGTCCAAGGAAAGTTGGGGACGCGGGTGAGAGTGTGGACAAGGTCTAGGGCTTTATCTGTCAGACGCCCCTTAAAAATAAATCTATGACAAAGAAGAAGCGGGATGCAGCTGCTGGGAGAAAACATCTCCTTGATTCTTTCCTTCGCGTCTTGCCCCTCTTAAGAACTTCGTGAAAGTTCAAGCGGTTCTGACGAGAATCTGCCGCAGGCGGAGACTCCGCCGCCGGGTCCTGGGAACTGCCTGGGCGCCGCCAAGGCTCGAGCCGGAGCTGTCATTTGGGGCAGTGGCCGGGAAGAGGTAACGATGCCAGCGAGAAAGCAGCGGAGGCAGGAGGCGGCGGGAGGAGAGGACGAGAGTCGGCGGAGCCTCGCCGATCTCCAGCCCGAGCGCCTGGAGCGAAAGCCAAGCGCCCTCCGAGGGCGACCTTCCCTCCCCGGGCGTGCGCCCACCCGCTGCAGCAGGCAGCCCAGCGGGAGAGGTGGCAGCGGCAGCTCGGCACCGGCACCGGGGAGAGCGAGCACCCTGAGCGCGCGCCCACCCGCCCCCTAGGTGACCCGGCGTCCTCGCCGCGCCAGCTGGAAGTTTGCAAACTTTCTCCGGGGGTTCCGCCGCCACGCTGGGAAGCTGGGGACGCGGCGGGAGGTTCCTGGCTCGCCGTCTCCTCTGTCGCTTGACCGCACTTCTGGAGGGCTCCGCACCTTGCCAGGTCTCTGGAGGCAAACACACACCCCCGATTCATAACTGGTCCCCGCGTCAGGGGACTCGCGCGCTCCCACACACGCACGCACGCCGGGCGGACTAGGCGCCAGCTCCACGTTAGCATCCCTACAGGCGCGCGGCGCGGCGGCCACCGAGCGCTCCGGCACTCACGCGGCGCGGGGTCTCTGGGGTGGCCTCAGGACACAGCCGAATTCCACAGTCTACCAGCACTCGGGGCCGGACTTCTCTCTGGTCCGCCAAAATGTTTACAAACACAGATCACCCTCCAGAAAAAAATGCATCGCATCTTCCCTACTCCTTGCCCTGTGACCTGCCCACTGGACCAAGTACCCTCGCGGCTGCTGCCGAGAACCAACCCCTGCAAACAAGTACGCTCCGGAGATGGCTCCCGCGGCAAGTGCAACAAAAGTGGCTAAATGCAAAAGCCCCAGAAGTGGCCGAGCCGTATTTTTAGGAACTTACCAAACAAGTGTGGAGAAGGCAAGAGCGGAGCCCGGGTGAAGGGACCACGTTGGACTGAGCAAAGATTACAATACATTCTATTTAGAGTGCATTACATCACCCCCCCGGTGACGTCACGTGGGATTCCTGAACTTCTAAATCATTGCGGTCCGCGGGGGAGGGACGGAGCGAGGGGCGGGGCCGGCGCGTCGAGGGGGCAGGCCCCGCCCCGGCCCCGCCCCGACCCCGCCCCACCCGCGCGGACCCTGGTGCACCCGCCGGGGAGCGGCGGCGGCGGGGGCGACTGCGCAAGCAACAGCTTGCAGAGCCCAGCGCCGTGTGACACGGCTCCCGACATTAGTGGTGTGAGTCAGCTTGGAAACAATCCTTATGGTTTCAGACAGGACCACGGAGGAGGCGCGGGCGTGGGCCTCTCCTGCGGGGAGGGCCTGATGGGGTTTGAAAGGTGTGGGGATGGAGGTTAGGGGAGAGCTGGGGAGGCGGATGCTAGAGGATGTGGGAAGAGACTTTCTACAAACAGAAATGCGGGCTGCTCCTCCCTCCCCCACCAGAGGATGTCCAGCTCCTTTCTGCTTGCGACAGTCGTGACCTCATTTCAGTGTTTCCTGCATCCTGGCTTCTCAGAGCATTCACTTGTCACCCCTTCTTCACCGGCCCCATCTCACCTCCTCCAGGAGAATAACTTCCTGATGGTGCACACTCCCATGAAATACACAGCCCCCATCCTTCGCGGGACCCCTGCTTCAGGCGTCTGAGAAGCTGTAGGGAGGGTTGCTCCTAAGGCGAAAGGTGAATCACAGCTAGAGCCAAGTGATGAGCCTGATTTAGACTCGGCGTCAGAGCCGAAAGGGCCCTTGGCTGTCACTTCCAGAGCCTCTTCGGTAACTGACCCAAGCTCACGGGCTGGGAAGCGGCAGAGCCAGGGCCAGACTGCAGGATCCGGGCGCCTGGTCTGCAGCAAGGGGAGCCTGGCGTCTCCAGCATCCGGCCGTCACCATCGCTGTCACCATCCCCCTGCTGAATTTCCTTTCAGAAGTTCTCCCTTTGAGCAGGATTCAAAGAGAAGGCATAGGCTAAATCCAGCCCGATTCTAAACGACCACTGCCATCCTTGCAGCCCCTGGCACCTTACAAAGCCTTGCAACCACGTGGATTCCCTGGTTTCTCCCAACAACCAGGGTACAATATGTAGGACAGGTATTATAATTATCCCCATTTTACAGGTGAGCTAAGGCAGACACTAGAAGGTTAGGGGGCTGGCCTGAGATCACTTGATAAGCAAGGGGTGGCACTGAGCCCACCCCAATCCCTGTTTTCAACCCCAGATCCCAACTGGGCTCCTTCATAGAACCAGGGAGAAGCATTCCCTTATTGTGGGTTATTGGTAGTTGGCACCTCTGCTAAGAACACATTGGCTGGTTGCTGGAGCTTTGCTTAGAAACAGTTTAGCCCCTGTTAATACATAATAATCATTTCTGACATTTATGTAACATCTGACATTTATGTAACATCTGACATTTATATAGTACCTCTCAGCCCAACGCATCACAACCATGACGGTGCAGTTTGCCAGAGATTCATGACTGGACTGGCTAGAAACTGTAACGCATTGCCTGGATTGTCACATGGCTCTGAGCTGGTTTTGACACACTAAATGGAAGAGGTTAGTACGTTCTTTCTGTTTTTAAGTGTTTAAATGGCCCCTTGCCCTTTACTGTTCCTTGAAACCACGGGGACTGATGACTGTCTGATCCTCACAGACTTATTCAGAGCTCATCACTGAGTTTTCTACTTAATGTTTTCCACATGTAGTCCTGAAGGAACTGCAAAAGAAGGGCTCCCATCCGAAGCTGAACCTTAACCAATACAACTTGAAATATGACATTTTGTTTATGCAAGGAAGCAGTACACTCTCAGGAACAGCTTCATGACTAGGACAGCCTTTCCTACCTAAAGTAGGTATCTACCACCTTCTCCCTCAAAGAAAAAGTCTGAGCCAGTCAAGGAGCAACTTGAGGCAAAAAGGAGATAGAGCAGAAACATATTGGAGCTCAGTCTAAGAGCTTATGTTTTTCCCCCACTGAGAGGTGCAGAACCAAGGAATAGAATGGAGAATTCAATAAGCAAAGTCCGGGTAATCTGCAAAATATTTTAAAAGTAGTTAATCAGCATAAACATTAAAAACATTTAATTCTCAATATTCTCTACATGAAAGTATACATATACAAGTTTTAATGCTAGTAGTTCATTCATTCCTAACTCTAAATTAGTTGTCCATATTTATAAATTGGTTCTGATCTTTTGTTTGACATGCTGTGACTAAACATTGCTCCTGGCCTGAGCCATGATTTCATGTAGGAACACACATCAAACTTTCCAATGATTCTCCAATAACTTGGTAATCATTAGATTACTTGAAGTCTCAATAATTAAAGATTTCTCTTAACATCAGCAGTATTGTTCATGGTTCTGACTCCTCCCTCAGCTTCTGCCGACATCTTTGCAATTTCATGCAAAATGTTTCTAGCTGTTTACATATTCCAAATCTCTGTTACCAATGAAATCACCCACATGCAAATCATTTTTAAATGTAAATTGAAGAAGAAAAGAGGTATTTATGAGTGTAGACTCTAGCGTCAGCCTGCCTGAATTCAAATTTTAGCTCTGCTACTATGAATGAGGATGGTGGTGATAATTATAGTGACTCGAATTAAGCATTCTATTACTTGAGTTATGAATTGTGCTTGGGGCCAGGCACGTTGGTTCACAACTGTAATCCCAGCACTTTGGGAGGCCGAGGCGGGTGGATCACCTGAGGTCAGGAGTTTGAGATCAGTCTGATCAACATGGTGAAACCCCCGTCTTTACTGAAAATACAAAATTAGCTGGGCATGGTGGCTGGCGGCTGTAATCTCAGCTACTCAGGAGGCTGAGGCAGGAGAATCGCTTGAACCAGGGTGGCAGAGGTTGCAGTGAGCTGAGATTGCGCCACTGCACTCCAGCCTGGGCGACAGGAGTGAAACTCCATCTCAGAAAAGGGAAAGAGAGAGAGGAAGGAAGGAAGGAAGGGCGGGAGGGAGG
>NW_016107360.1:12588345-12609160 GCF_001604975.1 Cebus imitator | reverse complement strand
GGAGGGGGAAGGGAGGGAGAAGGGAGGGAGGGAGGGAGGCAGGGGGAAGGGAGGGAGAAGGAAGGAGGGAAAGAGAAAAAGAGAGAAAGAAGAAAGGAAGGAAGGAAGGAAAGAAAGGAAAAGAAAGAAAAAGAAAGAAAGAAAGAAGAATTGTGCTTGGCACAGGGCAAGTACTATGGAAGCACTCACTCTCTTTTTATTAAAAAAAAGTGTTTTGGCTAATGTGATAGGTGGACATTCAGTGATTTTTTTTACACACTTAACTAAATAAATGAAAAGGGAACCTTTTACCCCATAATTCCCTCAGCCCCACACTGCCTTCTGCATGTGTCATCTGGGCCAAGCAGCCTCTCATGTGTCAAATGAGCCAGCAGAGCCCCCAGTGTCTGTGGACTCACATTCCTGCCTCATGCTTACCCAGTCTCTTCCAGGATTTCTTGAAGCCACAGTTTCATGGAGGCTGCAGCTCCTGAGAGCAGCCATGCAAGAGCACCTCTAAGGGTGCCTCTGCTGGTCATGGCCATGGCCTGGGGCATTTGCCCTCTGGGATGCCAGCACCACCACTAGGAATGCCCTCTCACCCACCAGATCTCCATCCACTGTGGCCTGTCAGATGTGTGGAGAGCTTTACACCAGAACCGTAAACTGGCTGGGGTACCATCCACCCAACATTCTCCCCATGCTCAGCTCATCCCACTTCTCTCCACAGAGCAGGAGTGCAGGCAGGACACAGCCAGCACTTGAGGTACCATTGGTGGTGGCAGAGAGGTTGGACCTATGTGGAGCTGACTGGAACCTGCAGTGACCAATGAGAATAGATGAGACCCCTGTGAGACCAGGGGTTAACCCTTCAGTTGCTGGATGTGGGGCAATGGAAGGGAGAGGATTAAGCAGGTGGGCCAGTGGGGAAGCACTAGGTATTTACCAACTCTCATGAAAAAAAATTTAATTTTTTAAGAAATTTATAGCCTTATTAGTATGTAGCAGGCCTGAATAAAACCATCCCAAGAGGCCTCAGATGGGAAGAAATTCTTTAGCTCTGTGCTTTGGGTTCAGTCATTTCTCCAACATTCAGCAACATTAGCAAATCTGCCCAGTGCTGAGGTCAGAAAAAAATTTATAAAGATCTCTTTCTATCCAGCTCCTAGGCTCCCATGGAAGTTCTCAAACAGTGGTGTAAGCAAAAAACACCTGGGCAACTTATTAAAGTCAGTTTCTTGAGTCAGACTTCTCCAGGGATTTTAGTTCTAAGGTTTGGCATTGGTTCCAGGATTCTGCATTTGTGATTCTGATGCAAATGTCTGGGGAAACCCCCACCTACCACCACCACACACACATACTTTAAGTGACTCTAGTTTAGAGAATTCACAGATGCGCAGTGATCTGGGAGGAAGCTGATGAGGGTGCAGAAAAGAAGTCAGTCTAAAACACTAAAAAATATGACCAAGGTTCATATGCTTAAGATCAAGGCCAAGCACCGTGGCTCACGCCTGTAACCACAGCTCTTTGGGAGGCCAAGGCAGGAGGATAACTTGAGCCCAGGAGTTCATACCAGCTTGGGCAACACTGACAGCTTGGGTATCTCAAAAAAAAAAAAAAAAAAAATTTAAAAATTAGCCAGGCATGGTGGTATGCACCTGTGGTCTCAGCTACTCAGGAGGCTGAGACGGAAGAACTGTTTGAGCCCAGGAGTCAAGGCTGCAGTGATCAGTGACTGCGCCACGCACTCCAGCATGGATGACAGAGTGAGACCCTGTTTCAAAAAAAGAAAAAGAGGCCAATCCTCTAGCAGCTTCCCCCAAAAATGAACATCTCCCTAGAGAAGGCTTCTCCTCATCCCTCCTGTGCATATCACTCAGAGTGACGTTTTCCCACTTATTGTTTAATTTTAGGCTTTTCTTAACTAAGTTAACAGTGATGGTGAAAGGGAGGCTGCCGAAGCCCACACTGTGGTTAAACCTCTAGCTATGGTCCCATTGGGAAGTTTCTATCCCCTAAAATGGGTCTTCACCAGGTTTCTTCGTTACCTTATTTGAAGGGATAAAGATTTCCAAATAAATAGAACTGCGAAATGCATCCAAAACTGTCAAAACCACAAGAGAGTTAGCTAACATTTACTAAGCGTTTGCTCTGTGCCAAGCCTTGAGCTAAGGGCTTTATGAGCATTTTCTCAGTTAATCATCTTCACAATAACTCTGTGAGGCAGCTGGAACCATTCTCATTTTGCAACGAGGAGAGCTAATCTTAGAGAGGCTGAGTAACTTACCCAGAATTGCACAGCTGGGGCATGTCCGAGCTGAGAAAAGAACCCACATCGCTGGTGCCTGTCCCAGTGCCTGCTTGAAGACACCCCATGCTTTGGCAGTCCTGAACACAAATCAGTTTGAGGATGCAAGAATCAGGAAAGTTTAGAGCAAGCCAGAGATTGGGAGTGAGCAGGAAAAGCCACCGGCCTCCATCCAAACTCTGTGCCTGGTTAACCAAAAGCCACTCCAGACAGACAGGACTGGCTTCAGAGCCGATGATGCCTGGTCACACAGGGCCTCCTCTCGTGCTCAGAAGGGTCCCATATTTGGTTTAAGGCTTGCTGTCGCCATCTTGAAATTCTTAATAATTTCATCTTTGAACTTATGTTTTGTAAAAGAAACCTGGTGGAGCATGTGCACGACATGAGCAGGGGAGGCTGGTGATCTCGGTGTGTCTGCTATTTCTTGCCCATGATGCCTCAGGAGCACCGAATTCCAGTGGACCCAAGATGCATTGATATCCAGCAAGACTCAAATCAAATACAAGGTAATTCGTGATCTCTGACTGAGTGGGATGACAGTGAGAGGAGAGGTGAGGCTGGCAGCCCCGACAGATCACGATTTCCTTTGAAACCAGAACATTCTCTTTCTTGGGATACAGAAAAAAATCAGTGGCATTCTAAGAAACACAAACAACCAAGGGCCCTATCTTACCTGCTTTAGGCCCCTGTGTTAGGCAACCACATACACTGAAAATGATGACATAGAAGGAAGGAAAAACATAGGGCAGCCCATAGTTCTTTTTCTTTTCTGTCTTTCCAGACCACCAGTAAACAGAAAGCAGAGAGTTGAAAGAATGTGTGCGCATCAAGAAGTGAAATAAAGGCAGTTGAGCTTGTTTTGTACTGTGTACCCACGTTCTGGTAAGAACAAAATACATATGCATGTACCGGCCATGACGTACAGATTCTGGGATTTGAGTGATTTCACATATGAGTTAAGTGATTTTATATTTACATTTAAAACTGGCATTGCAGGATGTAAAGATGAACAGTAAAATTAATACTAATAATGGAACATTTTAATTCTTTGCTATTTAAAATGACATTAAATAGCAAATAAAACACACCATGAGAAGTCAAGAGATTGTCTTTACAAGAGAGGAAAAACTTTCTATTTAATATCTTCAATGGCACTTTTCCCCTGCCTCTTAAACAAGAGGCCCTGCATTTTCAGTTAGCACTGGGTTCAAAAATTTATGTGTCAGATGCTGCCCACAGACATTTGATTGACGGGATCACCAGACGCTAAGCCATGCTGAGAGGAAAGGCAGAAGACAGCAAGAGATTTGACAGCCTTAGCCTTGTCACTTACGAGGTGTGTGACCAGACCAGGGCCAATTTTTTTTTTTTATCTCTCTGAACTTCAGGTTCTTCATCTAAAAAATGGAGATAATATCAGCATCTAACTCCTAGGATACTTCAAGGATTTGGTGAGTTAGTATATGTTATGTGCTTAAAACAATGCCAGGCACTAGTAATTACTGGGGGAAAAAAGTGTTAGATGCTAATGATGCCCTGTAAGGTTTCGGGGAGAATTTAACAAAATAATTCATGTCAAGTGCCAGCCCTGTGTCTGGCATTTCGAATGTGCTCAATAAATATTAGTTACATAAAATTGCATATGAGATGTAATACTGAAGTTCTACGGGTTAGAATGGAGGAATGAATCCAACTGGTCCTGAAATTAAGTCTTAGCATAAGCCAGTTGTATTCGAAGGAGGTGGTACGCTTAAGTTAACAAAACTGAGTTTGTGGGCAGCAGAGAGCAATTTTATACAAGTTGATGTTCTAGTTGAAGCCATCACACTTTAACCTTCTAGTCTTGACATAAAAATTCATTTTTACACCAGTTGTATAATTATCAACACTAGCATGATTTAGTTTCTAGAATCATATCTTGAAATCCTAACAGGTGTTAACTCAAAAATGTTGTGTTCTTGCACTAGAGGTGCAGGAACAACTTTGAAATGTCATTTAACAAGAGACAGCTGGGTCACCTGGCTCAAGCTTGGGGAACCTCATCTGGAAGTCCACCGGCTGCCAATGGCTTGACCTAGTTCTATAGGGAATTATTGTATTCACTACTCTATAAAATTTAATGCTTTCTCTTGAACCTGGCTGAAAATCAAAAGCTTCACCTATCTTAAAGAGCATTAGCATGTTAACAACCCTATGAAAGTTACTCTTAATGTGTTCCTCTTTTTTTAAAAGAGGCTTGATTAAAGGAAAAACTACTTAGTCTTTATTTTTTTTTTCTTCTTTGGGATTAAGTGAAAGAGATTGACACCTGCTCTGAATAATGACTTAGAATAATACTGCTGCGTCAGCACACTCCAAAAATTTTAGTCATTTCCTTAAGATCAATGGTCAGTGGAAAGTAACGGTTTAACAATAATTAGGAATGTTTCATATATAGGGAAGGTTCATTTAGACTAAAACATTATTGATATCCCATAAATTAATATTGAGTGTCATCTCACATAAACTGATATTTCACATCCCACCTCTTTTTGTATCGTCATTAACTACGTGTTTAACTCATGTACTGCTGACGGGGAAGGTTATTCTCATCTCTTTAGGGGCATTTGTAAGTACCTTTTAAAAATGATTTTCTTGAGAATTTCAGTAGCTTTTAAACCTAATTGATCAGTGATTCCTCCTCATTCTTACATGACACAGAATATTTAAAATCTAGGAAGTTACTCTGAACTTCATTTGAATACTGAATATTATCCACTGTGGATATCAGAAAATATAAAGCTTCCCCTGCCCCGCCCCCGCTGCGGCTCTCTTCCCCCATCCTGGTTTTAAAATGTTCTGCCTATAGCTTTTATAACAGTGCCCTTACTTGACACCTAAAGAGACTGCAGTATACACAGTACACTGGGACACTGTCCTGTTTAGCAAAAGCATCTATTTTCAGGGCTGCTGTGGCTATTTAATGCTATGTCAAACTCTGAAAAAAAGGAAAGAACACTATTCTTTGTGAGCACCCACTCTGAGTCAAGCCTGTTATATCTTCCATCATGTTTAATCCTGACAGCTCTGGGTGAAAGGTATGATTACTGCTATTTTATTAATGAGAGAACTGAAGCTCAGAGAGGCTAAGTAATTTGACTAAGATCACACAGCTAATAAGTAAGGAAGTTAAGTTTCAAACCTAGTCCTGACTTCAGAATCCCCATTGTCCATCACTCTGCTGTGTTTTCATTTCAAGATACCCTGTCTCTCCTTTCACCCTCCTGCTTAACATTATTTAGCTTTATTGAGCAAGCCACCCACAAAATATGTGTGTGTGTGTGTGTGTGTGTGTGTGTGTGTGTGTGTGTGTTTTATTTTCAGTAGAGACAAGATCTTGCTATATTGCTCAGGCTGATCTCAAACTCCTGAGCTCAAGTGATCCTCCTGCCTCAGCCTCCAAATGTGCCAGGATTACAGGCATGAGCCACAGTGGCAGGCCTAATTTTTGTATACGTTAGGAGGTAGGGGTCCAGTTTCATTCTTCTGCATATGGTTAGCCAGTTTTCCCAGCACCATTTATTGAATATTTTTTCTCCATTGTTTGTTTTTGTCAACTTTGTCAAAGATCAGTTGGTTGTAGGTTTGTGACTTTATTTCAGGGGTCCCTATTCTGTTTCGTTGGTCTATGGGTCTATTTTTTATCAAAATGATGCTGTTTTGTAATATAGTTTGAAGTCAGGTAATGTGATGTTCTGGCTTTATTCCTTTTGCTTAGGATTGCCTTGGCTATTGGCTGAAGCCATTTTTCTATCACTTATTTTGTAGAATTTTTTTTCCAATTTGTCTTTTGACTGTTAGCTTTGTCTGTGGTATCTTTTGCCATATAGAACGTTTAAATTTTGATATAGTCAACTTTTTGTTATGATGTCAACACTTGGGTTCATGATTCTAGAAAGGCCTTCCCCACTCTTAGATCTCTGTTACAACTTGCCTGGTCCTCTCCGTTCTTCTCATGCTCTTAGTTTAGCAACTGCAAAATAGTAACGTAATGATAGGTATGTATAATAGAATAACAGACAGGAGGAAAAAATATCAGACCAGGTGCAGTGGCTCCTGCTTGTAATCCCAGGATTTTGGGAGGCCAAGGCAGGAGAATTGCTTCAGCCCAGGAGTTTGAGACCAGCCTGGGCAATACAGTGAGACTCTGTCTCTACAATACAATTTTTAAAAAATTATCCAGGTGTGCTGGTGCACACCTGTGGTCCCAGCTGCTCGGGAGGCTGAGGTGGGAAGATCACTTGAGCCTGGGAGACCGAGGCTATAGTAAGCCATGATCATGTCACTGCACTCCAGCCTGGGCAACAGAGTAAAACCCTGTCTCAATAATAATAATAATAACAATTGTCTGATCTTACCAAATAATATAGTTGCATAAATTTAATTTCAAGAGAAAACTTTTCAACATCTAGGCATAAAATAGACTTTGAAAGACATTAAGTCCAGCATGCTATTTACTATAAAGCAGTATATATTCTCCCTGTTAGCTATGGAAATAGCAGTATAGGAAGTTGAATGAGCTTTAAACTTCAAGTCCCTGATGATTCCATTGATATGGGATAGAAAAGGTTCATATTTGTAAACTGATTCATCAGCCTAGCACAAAACCCCTGCCTTCTTGTTTAGTTGTTAGAACTACCCACAGGCTAGTAAGTGATGCTAAGTTAGCAGTGCTAAGGCTGACTTGCTGTCATTTCTACCTTTGCTACAAAGCCTCCATCATTCTGGAAGTATTCTATGGCTGCTCTTCCTTCACCATCCAGAGCTCTACTCACAAGGGCTGACACAAAAAGCAAACACTCAAACCTGAAATTAATTCAAATACGCAGTGGAGGAGAAAATGGTGGTGGCATTAAGGGTGGCAGAGCCCGGTCCTTAAACTTAGGGCTATCATCTCAGGTTTCATGAATTTGAATCCCATCTCCAAGAGAAAAAAGAAATGAAGAGTTATTATTTATGGATACAAATTTTCGCTTTGAGATGATGAAAATATCCTGGAATTAGACAACAGCAATGGTTACCTAACATTATAAATGTACTTAGTAGCACTGAATTGTACATTTTAAAATGGTTAAAATGGTAAATTTTGTTACGTATATTTTACCATAATAAAAAATGATAGAAAAAAAGAATCCCAGTTCTACCTCTTACTAGCTGCATATGCAAAGGTTCATACACTTCCCGCTCTATGTTGCAGTGTACTCATCTGCAGAATAGAAGAGCTGATAACGATACTGTCTTCATAGGTTGTCATGATTAAACGAGACGCAGGGGACAGGCTTTCAGTGGCTCATGGTAATCAAGTTGAGGTGTGTTGTGATGGTTTAGGAGTATGAATCCTGTTTTTAAACTCTCTTGCATCTATAGTATAGTCCTCCATTTGTCAGATTTCATGTACAAACCACCAGTTTCAGTTTTGCTTATAAGACAGATTTTTATCTGTTTGATATCTTACGTAAAACCCTAATTACTCTTAAAAGATGCCAATGATTCACTAGCCCAAATAAACTGACCGAGGGGCAGCTGTGGCCTGTTTGAGTCTCCTAGATGCAAATTCTCAATACCCCCACAATCTGGAGGGAGAGGGAGATGCTGTCTACTCCAGAGGCTGGCTCTAACCCAAGAGGGCCAAACAGATGGGATCCTTACGTCTCCTTATCTTTTCATGTCCGTCCCACCCTATCCCAAGTTTTGTTTCCCCAAATAGATCCTTCTGGAATACAGCTGCCATCACTCATTTCATTGTCAAAGGGTGAATGGCTGCCTTCTTGCAGAGGAATACCACTCTGTAAATCAGCCACCAGGCACTATTTATCCCACTGATGGATGTCACACATCCACACATATGGGACCTAAACCAAAGCTCTGGACTTTTTTTTTTTTCAATCCATGTGTTGGATTTTTTTTTTCCCCTTTGTATTTTCAACTCATTACACTGCTGTTTTAAAATAAATTCTTCCTGAGAAATCAGTTTCCACGTATCATTAAGCCTCTAATGCTAGGCATTGTTATAAACAAAAACACTCCTCAAGAAAATATCTACATAGCCTTATGCATCTAAGATGTATTATAAAGCAATCTTGCTTTATAAAAAGACACTCAGGTTTGTTTCTTCTTTTTATACTCAAAGCCTAGTGAAATGAATAAGGGATAAATAATCCAGTGTATAAGGAGGAGGAGAAGGTAAAGGGAGGTGAAGGCAGAAAGATACAAGCCAAGACAGGGCCAGAGAAGAATTCAGAACTTACGGCTGTATTCTCGCAATGATACTTGGTATTTCTGAACTTGCCAGAATAAAAATGAATTAATAGCAGCCAAGAGTTATAGTCCTGTTTTAAAAATTAAAAAGTTGCAATTAAAATGATTAAACTAAGTAAAACAGACACAGGAAACTTATAGAAAAAAATATATTTCCTGTGCGCTAAGCCTCTGATCCCATTAAGTACTTAAATAATATCCTCCTGACATCATGACTATATAAATAATGTTACTTTCATATTTATGACATCAAGAGATTATATTACTAGTTTATGAAAAAATATGTTTAATTTGCAATTTTTAAATGACACTGATATAGATTAGTATATATTATAGAATTAGATACATATGCCATACCAGCTAGTTTTATGTTTTATTATAAACATCCCCAACAGGTGCAAAAATATCACCTAAAATAAAACAAAAGATAATGTATCTTATAACAATAAAAGCATATCTGTCTTGCATCCAAAAAGAAGGGAAAGCATATGTATATTTCCATCCCACATCCTTCTTTCTAGAGCTTTATCTCACTCTTTCTCAGGCACTGTGCCATATATATCTAAGCCTTTGTATCTTCTGATTAAAAGAAAATGGTGTAGAATCATGTTTGCTACAGTCTGCTGCCAAAAGCCCATGTCTATAATTCATCATTAAAATGTGACAGTGTATGGCTACAAAGAAAGAAAAATCTCAGTCATCATGCTCATTTGCAAATGTTTCAGGGGCTGGAAATTGTTTGGCAATCCTGCTGTTTCTAGGTTATTTGTAGAATAACCAGTTTAATTGAGCTGATGATTGCCTTGTTTCTGCATAGCACTTCTGACTTAGATCTTTCTTTCTGCAGTTGGCGTTGAATTGTACTATGTGGCAAGGGGAATGGCATGCATTCAGCAAGCCCAAATTCCAGGGTTCCAGCCCACCCCTTCTTTTCCCTTGCCAATCTGATTTCTGAGGAGTTTGTCTAGAATTACTACAGAAAAAAAAAGAAAAGAAAGGAAAAGAAACTCCTTGCCCCACTTTGCAGACCATTTCATAGAATGCCTCCTTTGGGTTGGGATTCTTGGCCCCACCAAGGTGGAAAGGTTTGATGCCTTTATTAAAGCAGAGGCCTGTTTAGGATGTTCTCTGTAATTGGAGCATATCCCACTGCATGTAGTACACAATGTAAACCAACCTGTTGCAACGTGGAGAATAGTGCAAGTCAGATATTTGCTACCCAGCGAAGCCAGTTGGAAAAAGAAAGGAGTAGCGGGGGAGCCTGGGTTAACACCAACCCTGTCCTGACATGCGCTAAGGCTGTAACATGAAGGAAATTGAAAACAGAAACATCAGGAAGATCTGTGAGAAGGCAGGGCCTCTCTTTCTTCCTTTACTTTGTTCCTAACAAATATTCAGCTTCACCCACTCTAAATCATGTCACTGGAATGAGGATTGTACACAAGGGAAATTTGTATCACAGAACAAGTATGGAAATACACTGTCCCTGACCACTACTAGAAATGGCTACGTCCTCCTTTGGAATGAACTTGTTGCCCTTGAAAGTAGATGAATACTCCAGAGTAATTGCATTTTGGAATCAAATTATGATGAGATTGACAGACATCATTTAAAATGTTTTTTGTTTTTGTTTAAATGAAGACCCTAATATAGATACCTTTTCAAGGAAAATGTAGACAATGTTCTCAGATATATAGTAAAATTTTAAAACCCTGAGTTTTTTTCTCCTGAGACCCCCAGGGAAGTAGCTATAGTCCTTTACCCCCTTCAGGGAAGAGAGATAATCCGTATCCTTTCAAAGCAGAAAAGAAGATAATTTTGATGAACATTTCCCAGTACGTAGAAGTCACTCCAATTCAAAGAAGGTCTAAAAGCAAACAGTGTGGCAAAGCAAATAGGAAAATACGATAATTATTTTATTCCTCCTTTATAAAAATCAATAAATAGAATGCAATGGTTAGAAGATGAATTTGTAAATGGGCTTCTTTTCACGACAAAGTTTTTAGAAACATTGTTCTATTCTTGGTGAAGCCAAATCAGACCTGAACCCTTAACAGGCATGCATATCACTAAATTATAGTGTACACACTGTCAAATATGGTTGAAATTTGGCGGTAATGAATATGAATAGATGGGGCACTCTCTCTTAATATAAATTATATACGAGGAAAAAGCAAGGGCTCTTAAGAACACCTAGCCCTCTGCTTAACAGTTACTTGCCTTAAGGACTAACTTATCTGAAATTAATACAGCTACTCCAGCTTTATTTTTATTACTAATAGCATAATGTGCCTTTCCCCCCACCTTTACTTTTAATCTACATGTGTTTTTATATATAAAATGGGTTCTTATAGACAGCATATAGCTGGGTCTTATTTTTTTTTAATCTACTCTGTTAGTCCCTGTCCTTTAATTGGCTTACTTAGGCCATTCGCATTTAAAGTGATTATTGATGTAGTTGGATTAATATCTATGCTATTTGTAATATTCATTGCCCTTGTTTCTTTTTGTTTACTTTCAACTCTTTTGCCGGCTTCTCTGTGTTTAATGGAGTATTTTGTATGATTCCATTTTCTCTCTTCTCTTGAAATATCAATTATATTTCTTTAAAAAAAAAAAATGTGGTCATTGCCCTAGAGTTTGCAATATACATTTGCAACTAAACCAACTCCACTTTTTTTTGAGGCAGAGTCTCGCTCCGTCCCCCAGGGTAGAGTGTAGTGGCATGATCTCAGCTTACTGCAGCCTTGACCTCCAGGTTCAAGTGATTCTGCTGCATTAGCCTCCCCAGAACTGGAACTACAGGTGTGCACCACCGTGCCCAGCTAATTTTTGTATTTTTGGTAGAGAAGAGGTTTCACCACGTTGGCCAGGCTTGTCCGAAACTCCTGTCCTCAGGTGATCCCCCTTCCTCGGCCTCCCAAAGTGCTGGGATTATAGGCGTGAACCACCACACCCGGCCCCAAGTCCACTTTAACACTGCACCATTTCACAGGTAATGCAGGTATCTTACAACAGCGAATTCTCAATTCCTCCCCTCGTCTCTTACAATGTTGCTCTCATTCCCTTCACTTATTCCTAAGCTATAGTCACCCAGTACATTGTTGCTGTTGTTATTTTGAACGGCCTGTTTTTTGTTAGATAGCTGTTGAGTTTCAGTTACGAAGATGGCAGTGATGACTGCGAAGCTCTTTTTATGTCAGACTAGAGGTCAAAAGTTGACCTGAATTTTCACCGCAATAAGACCAGGTAAGAACATAGGACAAGTAATTAGGACCTAGAAGAAAAAGCAATGATACCAGAATCCACAATCAATCATCAGAATATCAAAGTAACCAAGGAAAGTTTAAGTGAGTGGAGAGATGGCTGGAAATAGAGCAGAGAAGGGATAGGGGAGAGTTGTTGGAAAACCTAAACCTTTAGCTCACTGCTTTGTGAAATGCAGCCCGGGGAAGCAAGGATTCTGAGAGACGGGTCAGACACAATAAAAGTATCTGAAATTTCTTTTTTTTTTTTTTTGAGACAGAGTTTCGCTCTTGTTACCCAGGCTGGAGTGCAATGGCGCGATCTCAGCTCACCGCAACCTCCGCCTCCTGGGTTCAGGCAATTCTCCTGCCTCAGCCTCCTGAGTAGCTGGGATTACAGGCACGCGCCACCATGCCCAGCTAATTTTTTGTAGTTTTAGTAGAGACGGGGTTTCACCATGTTGACCAGGATGGTCTCGATCTGTTGACCTCATGATTCACCCGCCTTGGCCTCCCAAAGTGCTGGGATTACAGGCGTGAGCCACCGCGCCGGGCCCTGAAATTTCTTGACTTAAAAACATTGCTACTTTGTGGGTTGAGAGAGATGGCTTTAATTTAAAAGGAAACTGAGTAAACAAAGAGGGTCTGAGGTGGCAGTACACCTGCCCTCATGACAGCTGAAATCGTGTCATGGTCATGAGACTAACTTAGTCTAGTTATGGGACTAAGGTATAACCCGCACCTGGAAAACCTCTTCTGCCCTCCTGATCTCCTTTTCCATATGTATAAAAATGAGGATTTGACTAGATGAACTGTGAGATGAACATTAAGATCACACTAAACTGAAATTCTAAGATTCTATGAAAGGTAGATAGGTAGTGGAAATATTGATCTATCATCAGTCAAGGTCAAGAGTAAATTAGAAAGACCCCAAAGTTAAACCCTACAAGACAAATATTGCATAACTTATAACATGTAATCCCACATAAACCTGGGCTGTCAGAAACAAGGCATAACATGTATTTGGTTGGTGCAAAAGTTATTACAGTTTATGCCATTGAAAGTAAGGACAAAAGCCACAATTACTTTTACACCAAGCTATAGAATGAACCAGCCATTTGGGGAGAATTGAAGAGGCAACCACAGCACAGAGACCTAGAAACCAGGATCTGCTGAAGCTTAGAGCAGCCCCTTAGTGCAAGAATAGGGAGAAGAATGCTCTTTTTCAAAGAAATTTTTCTTTATTTTTTAAACTTTCATGTGCAGGTTTGTCATATAGGTAAACTCATGTCACAGGGTTTTGTTGTGCAGATATTTCATCACCCAGGTACTAAGCCTAGTACCCAACAGTTATCTTTTCTGCTTCTCTTTCTCCTCCCACCCTTCACCCTCAGGTAGGTCCCACGGTGTGTTGTTCCCCTCTTTGTGTCCATGTGGTCTCACCAGTTAGCTTCCACTTACAAATGAGAGCATGTGGTATTTGGTTTTCTGTTCCTCCATTAGTTTGCTAAGGATCATAGCCTCCAGCTCCATCCATGTCTCTGCAAAGGACATGATCTCACGAAGAATTTTCTTTGGCTTTCCTAGAACAGCCACATTCAGAATGGAAAGATGTCCTCCGGAGGGACCCTGGCTAGGAATGCAAAGGCTGCTAGGAAGCAGACCCCGAAACAGAAAACAAAATAACTGCTTATTACATAGAAGGTAAAGGGCATAGAGGTAGATAAACAGAAATGAAAAAAGGAGACAGAGATGGAAGATTGATTTGTTGTTCTGATATTTGGTGAGATGAACCACATCCAATCCTTCCCAGAGGACACGGGAATACTTAGATTGGATTGAAAGCAATTTTTTTTTTTTCTTTTTGAGGCAGAGTCTTGCTCTGTCACCAGGCTGGAATGCAGTGGCGCAATCTCGGCTCACAGCAACCTCCGCCTCCCAGGTTTAAGCAATTCTCCTGTCTTAGCCTCCAGAGTAGCAGGGACTACAAGTGCATGCCACTACGCCCAGCTAAGTTTTGTATTTTTAGTTGAGATGGGGTTTCACCATGTTAGCTAGGATGGTCTTGATCTCTTGACCTTGTGATCCACCTGCGGCCTCCCAAAGTGCTGGGATTACAGGTGTGCTCCACCCTATCCAGCCAAAAGTAAGTCTTATAGGTGGCTGTCACTAAAGCACGCTGAGGAATGCTGACTGATTGACCATCAGAATTGGAGTAGACTTTATATCACGGTAAAGTTTGTGATGGCACAGATTCTCCACTGAGCAATTCTTCAATGGCCAGTTGTTCTGATTTCATTTACTTCATGCTATAATTATATTGGAAAGCATGAAAACATTTCAAATACAAGGGTTTTTTTATGTTCTTAATTTTTTTTTATACTTTAGGTTCAGGGTACATGTTCTGATCATGTAGGATTGTTGCATAGGTATATACATGGTAAGGTGGTTTGCTGCCTCCATCCCCCCATCACCTATATCTGGCATTTCTCCCCATGTTATCTCTCCTCAACCTCCCCACCCCCTGCTGTCCCTCTCCTAGCCCGCACCAACAGACCCCAGTGTGTGATGCTCCCCTCCCTGTGTCCATGTGTTCTCACTGTTCAACACCCACCTATGAGTGAGAACATGCGGTGTTTGATTTTCTGTTCTTGTGTCAGTTTGCTGAGAATGATGGTTTCCAGCTTCATCCATGTCCCTACAAAGGACACAAACTCATCATTTTTTATGACTGCATAGTATTCCATGGTGTATATGTGCCACATGTTCCTTGTATAGTCTATCATCGATGGGCATTTGGGTTGGTTCCAGGTCTTTGCTATTGTAAACAGTGCCGCAATGAACATACATGTACATGTGTCTTTATAATAGAAGAATTTATAATGTTTTGGGTATATGCCCAGTAATGGGATTGCTGGGTCAAATGGAATTTCTATTTCTAGGTCCTTGAGGAATCACCACACTGTCTTCCACAATGGCTGAACTAATTTACACTCCCACCAACAGTGTAAAAGTGTACCTATTTCTCCACATCCTCTCCAGCATCTGTCATCTCCAGATTTTTTAATGATCGCCATTCTAACTGGCGTGAGATGGTATACAAGTTTTATTTACTCACATGATTATTTTTCAAAAGAGTCATTCAACAGCACATAATGGCCTGTTAGTAGCTACAAATGAAATCTAATTAAATGACCAGTGAGAGAAGATGGAGGAAAAGGCAAGGCATCTGTGAAGTGCTTATGTGCCACACTGTGTGCTTGGCTACTGACATCTGAACTTATTTGATGTGCACATCACCCCTTAAGAGAGGTGTGATTATTACCACAGGTCTGAAGATCATGCCAACACATGTGAAAAAAAGTTCGATAAGATTATATTACATTTGAAATATAACAGAAAACTGAGTGATGATACAAACATATTTGTTTTACCCAATGGATAATTTTTAACTAAGAAATGAAGGGCAAATGTACTAAGATGACAACACTGAATGGATTGTTTTCTCTATTTTGAAAGATCTACAAAGCAAAATTATCAACAAAGACTTGAAAATTCAATAAAAATAAAACAAATATACTAGGAGGAAAATGCTGCAGATTCTGTTCTATTCAACCCATCTTTCAAAGAGTTAAAAGTGCATAAGGAAAATCCAAGTTTGAGTCCGAATCATAAACTTGACTTGAACTCTGTTGTCAATTGCCGGGAAAGCATTCCAGACTCTAAGAACTGTTTGAATTTTTTTTTCCTTCAGAGCATGAAGAAAATGCTAGAGGGCTTACAGGGCTCCTGGCATGTAAATTGTAGCCATCAGGAGAAAACCCCACGGTACTACCATGTGACACTTTCAAAGTCTTTTTCCTGTAGTCCCTTATAGTGCTACTACACAGAGAGGGTAAAGGAGTAATACAGAGCTCTTCCGGTTTGAAATCAGCTAAGTAGTGCAGAGGAAAAAGAAGCACTTTGCAAAACCACATGGTTAAAAGTAATAAGGGGAGGAGTTTCTGTCAGTATCTAGGAGAGTTTTGTAAACAATTAGGTGCAAGACATCAGAGGCTCCAAAAGGAAAGATTTCTTTTCAGTACCATGTTTGGCAAGTGATCAGTAACATATTTCATTTCTTTTTTTTTCTTTTTTTTATTGCATTTTAGGTTTTGGGGTACATTTGAAGAACATGCAAGATTCATTTCTTGTTTAATAAGTTATTATCAGTTTCTTTTTAAAAAGAGTGAAATAATGTTTTCTGTGAAGGTTTGCCGATAAGCATTAGTGCAGTAAAGAATTGTGTGCCTTTTTATGAACAGGCTGCACAGTAGAATAAAACACTATCTACATGAGCTTTCACACAGCAGAGCAATTAATTAACTTATCTCTGTGAACACTGTTCTTGCTGAAACTTATTAAAAGTCTGATTCATCAGCAGAGCCTGAAGCAATCATCAATTGCCTCATAATACAAAAGAAAAATAAGCGTCAGTTATGTTCTCATTTAATATCTTAAAAAGATCCTCTTTGCCCTCTGCCTTTGTTTGAAAATATCTCTATTAAGAGTTAAAAAAAAAAAAGAAAAGAAAAGAAAAGAAAAAACCCTCCTACTTGACATGATATACGTTATGGCCGGGAACTGTAGGAGTAAATTACAGAGCCTCCAGGATACCAGATTAAGAGGAGAAGCTGGACTTTCTCAAAGACACACAAATCATTCAACATGTAGCACAACAGGGCATACAGTGTGTTATCGATGCCGAGTTCCAAGCACCATTGTTAATACAGACCAGAAGAGGAATTGTTCATTAAATAATACAAGGGGGAGGGGAGGGGCTGCCAGCCTTCTGCATTAACCCAGCAGAAGGATGCTTGTTTCAAAAGTATTAGACAGCTTAATAGTTACTATTCCGAATAGAGTTTTGGTTTAAATTTAACTCCCAAATATCAATCTAACGACTTCTAAGCAGAAACTGTAGTTTATAAACCCTTAAAAAAAAAAAAAAAAAAAAAAAAAAAAAAAAAAAAAAAAAAAAAAAAAAAAAAAAAAAAAAAGTTTAGTACAGTTGGCAATATCAATAGCGCCCTCTACAGGAAGTTTTAAATCCACAACTCTGGCTTTCTTGACTGAAAACAAAGGCTAAGTAAGGTGAACAGCATCTGAGGACAAGATTAAATTAAAGAAAAATTTGGAATGTTCATGAGGTCTCCATTTCTCATGGAGATTTGGGAATTTGGAACAAAG
The DNA here is from genome assembly GCF_001604975.1 of Cebus imitator. Lineage (NCBI taxonomy): Eukaryota > Metazoa > Chordata > Mammalia > Primates > Cebidae > Cebus > Cebus imitator. The sequence goes on along the minus strand of NW_016107360.1, from coordinate 12,592,102 downwards.
CAAAAGAAAACCACAGCCAGTAGCCCTGGATTAGAATGTGTGTGTGTGTGTGTTTGTGTGTGTGTGTAGTTGTTGGTTTATTTGTTAACACCGGGTCATTTGAGAGAGGTCAATAGAAACTCCAAATTCATCTTATTTTCCTTATGTTGAAATCTCAAAATTAGTTTTCTCTAGTCTAAGATGTGCTAGTTGCAATATTATACAGCATTACTCAGATCTTTTTAAGACGCAAATAGTGTTCACTTTTTTTTCAGAATGCATACATAACTAATGAGCAGACTTTTCCAATTATTTCCCCAATATTCAGTAAATAATGAATGTGAGGCTTTTGCATGTGAGAAAATCTGATGCTGCTTATAAACTATGCCAGTATGAATCCTAAAGAGATGGTTGCTTAATTACTACAAACAGTTCCTCTCCATGATTAGTGGTTCAGAGTCAAACTTAGAAGCCAGACTGTGCTTGAAGAAATAGTTACAACTACATTTTCTGCCCATGTCACCACAGCCTTGAAAGTCAGAGATGCAGGCGTCTTATCTCACAGCTGTAATACATCAAATGACCTTGTGACAATGATATCATCTCACCCTGTTTTAGCAAGTTATCACAATTTGGGAGAAATTTACTTCTGATTTCAGAGATACCTCAAGAGTTATTAGGACTGACGCAGCACACGCCAGCTCTAAGGGTTGAGACATTATTGTTTTGTGTGATGGAGAAAGAAGTGAGCAAAGATTTCGGAGGCTCAGTTGTGGTTCTCCACTTTGCTATGTCTTTTTAGAGTCAACTAATTTTTATGCACCTTAGTTTCTTCATCAGAAAAATGATAAAAATCTTCTGTTTGGAGAAATACTTGGAACTAGGTACCTAGAAATGCTGGATGAACTATACTAAACAATCTTTTAATAGTTAAGCTCATAAGAAAGGAAGGGTAAACAAATAGTTGAGCTCATTATGAGCTGGAAAGCAGGTGTTCCCTGAGTCTATGGCTGCCCTGTAGGCATCTGCCAATCTTGATAACCAAGAGGTTTGAATTTTAATTTCCGTACTGAGGCCTAAACAAGATGGGGAATTGGAACTGGGACCTTACATAAAACCAAAATATTGAAGGAGTTCATCTTCCACAGACACCACACAAAGATAACAAGGAAATCTCAGCCAGGGCTCTGGGTCAGAATATTACATATTCACTGAAAATTCATAACTACAGGCCTGTCCCTCAAAGGTCCAGCGTTAAATTGATACTACCTGTGCAATTCAGGAAACCTTAGGCCAACAAATTAATCTAATGTGAACCCAGATGGGTAATGACCTGCAGGGCCTGGCAGAAGTAAATGTAGACTCTTAGGAACTCACTCTCAACCGAGGTCTTGCAGGATTCCTCCAGATACAGCTGGATAGGAACTTAAAATCCAAAAGTACCAAGTACAAGAGGAAATAGGTACCATGACTGAGAGTCAGCAAAAACAACAGCTGAATTAGACCCTCAAGAATTTAAAATATTGAAATGGATGATGCAGAATAAAGTAACCAAGTGTAAAGTGTTAGTGAAATAAATATGAAATAAAAGCCTGAGAAAGTAATAAGGTACTCTCAAAACACCAGATTTTTTTAATTTTTCTCTTTTTAAAAAAAAATTTAAGTTCAGGGGTACATGTGTAGGATGTGCAGGTTTGTTACATAGGTAAATGTGTGCCAGGGTGGTTTGCTGCACAGATCATTCCATTACCTAGATATTAAGCCCAGCATCCATTAGCTCTTCTTCCTGATGCTCTTTCCTCCCCCCACCCCCCACCCTCTGACAGGTCCCAATGTGTATTGCTCTCTCACATGTGTCTATGAGTCCTCATCAAGCTAAAGAGCTTCTGCGCAGCAAAAGAAACTATCATCAGAGTGAACAGACAACCTTCAGAATGGAAAAAATTTTTGCAATCTGTTCATCTAACAAAGGTCTAATGTCCAATATTTACAAGGAACTTTGACAAACTTACAAGAAAAAAACAACCCCATTAAAAAGTCAGCAAAGGACATGAACAGATTCTCCCCAAAAGACATATATGCGACCAACAAACATACGAAAAAAATTTCAACATCACTGGTCATTAGAGAAATGCAAATTAAAACCACAGTGAGATACCATCTCACACCAGTAGAATGGCTACTAATAAAAAGTCAAAAAACTACAGATACTGGAGAGGTTGTGGAGAAAAAGGAACGCTTTTACACTGTTGGTAAGTTCAACCATGTGGAAGACAGTGTGGTAATTCCTCAGAGACCTAGAAGTAAAAATACCATTTGTCCCAGCAATCCCATTACTGGGTATATACCCAAAGGAATATAAATCATCCTATTACAAAGATACATGCACATGTATATTCACTGCAGCACTATTCACAATAGTAAAGACATGGAATCAACCTAAATGCCTATCAGGGATAGACTGCATAAAGAAAATATGGTACATATACACCATGGAATACCATGCAGCCACAAAAAGGAACAAGATCATGTCCTTTGCAGGGACATGGATGGAGCTGGAGGCCATTGTCCTCAGCAAACTAATTCAGGAACAGAGAGATATTTTAAAAACTAAAAATTATATTTAAAAGCACAGGGTAACCTAATAAATTAGTAAAAACTAAAGAAAGAATTGGCAAACTGGAAGATAACACTCAAGAAATTAACTGAAACAGGAGCAAGGGAAACAAAATAATGGTAACTGCAAAAGAATACCGAAGAGGAATGGAGAATAGAATCACAAATTGATAAATGTCCAGTTAGAGTTTAAGAAGATAGCTTTACCAAAATTCCAGAAATAATGGCATAGAATTTTTGAGAATAGATGAAAAAACAAAAATTTCCAAGTTCAGAAAGCACAACTCCTGAGGAAGATAAATAATAATAAATTCACACCTACACCCATCAAAATGAAGCTGCAAAACACTAGATGTAAAGACAATATTGAAAGCACCTAGAGGAAAAGGCAGATTATTTATAAAATAAGGGTGGTTAGACCAGCAGCACATTTCTCAACAGCAGCAACAAAAGCCAGACTGTAATGGCATAAAGTCTATAAAATGTGTAAAGGAACTATCAACATAGAATTTTACACAGAGAAAAAGCATGAGGGTAAAATACATTTCACACAAACTAAAACTGAGTCCATTTACTGCCAGAAGCCACTCAATTAAAGAAACTTGAAGGATGTACTTCAGAAAGAAGGATTATGATTCTAGAAGGAAGTTCTGAGATGCCAGAAAGGAAGATACACAAAGAAAATACAAATAAATGGGTGAATCTAAACAAACATTGACAGTAGAAAACAATGACATTAATGTCTAAATTGGGAACACGAAAAAGGTGGCCCCAAAATAGTGGACAACAGTATTATGTAAGATGGGAGGAAAATGATTAGACTGGCAGATATATAAGTCTACTTATATACATATGTAACTCAGATTAAATGGAGTCATTCTACTGGAAGTACAGGCCAGAAACCATGATTCCTACCAGCTGGGTTCACCCCCGAGCTATGACCTTGAAGCCACAGGACTCTAAAAAATGATCTAGAAACTCATGTGACTGCATTATAGCTGAGAAACCATGCAGTTCTAACATTCTGTGTCTGATATTTTGTTTTAGCAATATTTATATTTTTATTCTAAAAACTGATTATTTAAAAAACACCCTTTTATGTCTTTTTTTTTCATTCTCATACACATATTTCTTTTTCTTATTTTTTTTATTTTTTTTTTTT
>NW_016107360.1:12572469-12588335 GCF_001604975.1 Cebus imitator | reverse complement strand
CCAGCCTGGAGTGCAGTGGTGACATCATAGCTCACTGCAGCCTCTACTTCCCCAGGCTCAGGTGATCCTCCCACCTCAGCCTCCCGAGTAGCTGGGACTACAGGCATGCATCACCACACCCGGATTTTTTTTTATTTCTTGTAGAGAAGGGTTTTGCCATGTTGCCCAGGCTGGTCTTGATCTCCTGGGCTCAAGCTGTCTGCTCAACTCTGCTTCCCAAAGTGCTAGGATTACAAGCATGAGCCACCATGCCTGGCCTCAGATACATCTTTCATTGACTTCAAAGTTGAACAGTTCAGTTAAGGAACCTGCAGAGGAATCATATCTATAGATACTTGGTTAACTAGCAAAGGTGATCTCTATGAGCAAGATTCTTTTTTCTTTTTTTTTGTAAAAATATGACTTAAAAGCACAATTCTGCTGCCAGGTAAAAATTGTTTTCAGAGCACATCAATACTTTTCATTTTTCAACTAATTAATACATACTTACAGGAGTTAATGTGGAACTGTTTGTATATGCTATAGTGCTATTTTATCATTAGTTTTTTTTAACTATGAGTTATATATACTTATCTTTAAAAATACAGATGCACATAATAGATGAAACGCCCTTCTCAAAGATAACCAGTGTTAATACTTTGATTTTTTTTAAGAGAGAACTAATTATATAAACACTGATTTGGTATATTTAAGTGAACTTGGAATATTAAACATCTCTGGAGTAAGACAGAGTCACAAGTTGAATTTTCACATAAAATTATTTTAGTTTTAACAAGGAAATATTTACCAATTTAAATTGATTACAGCATTCATTGGCGAGGGTTTCACAGGAACTCAAATTAATATCTTTTTGATTCATTGCAGTGGGAAAAATAAATACTTCTGCAGTGGCCTTATTTTAATGTTCTGCTTTTCTATTTGCACCAAGTATGCTGTCAGTGCTCTGATTATCACTATGCTATCTTAAACTTGTCTCCTTCTCTGACTGCATCTAGTATACATATTAATTAATACATCCCCAAGACATTAAACAAATCATCTATCTTTTGGGGGTTTTTGGTTAGGAGAAGTAACTGCTTTGACAGCTCAGGTTCTCTTTAAAATGAAACGATTTGTTTTCATATATGAAGATCCTAATGCTTGTTCATGCCAGGTTATCTGAGGCGCAAGGATGGAAACCTCGTTGGAAGCATAATGCCACAATACTGGGACAGGCGAAGTCATGTTAAGCCACTGAATTTGTGGTCATTGTTACAGCAGCAGCAATAGGAAACTAATACAGACACTATTCAAAAGATAGTTGTAAAGCTGTCATACTGTGAGCTTTGAATGCGAATTTGCTGCCTTTTCTTACTCTGTTATGATATCATGCACTCACTCTCCACCAGCAGTAGTGCGCACTGGGGTTGCCATTGTTAAGTTTGCAATTGTACTTTGCTAGCTAAAGATGCTCAGCCTTTGGCCTCTTTTTCATTCCCAGCATGTCCAGTGGGTGGCCTGTGATGTCTGGCTGCTAACCTTAAACGATATTTCATCCGATCTAATAAGCACTCAGCTCAGATGGTTGTCTGTGCAAATGCCACAACGAACAGCTCCCATGGGACCCAGAAGAGTATTCATTTTCCAAAGAGAATTAAAACTTGCTTTGGTAGCAGATAAAATAAGCACTCCTTAAAATGTAAAGAGCAATGAGGTTATTTTACCCCTTTGTCACACTTTGAGAAAAAAGTAAAATTTAAATATTAAGTGATTTGTATGTGTATTTGAGGCATCAGAAAAATAGAAAGTCAAGTAGCAAAATGTATCCTAACGTCCTTCCCCATCTTCTGTACTCCCCAAATTGGCTACTGATATGGTTCAGATCTGTGTCCCCACCCAAATCTCATGTGCAATTGTAATCCCCAGTGTTGGAGGTGGGGGCTGGTGGGAGGTGATTACCTCATGGGGGCGATTTCTCACAAGTAGTTTAGCACCATCCCCTTGTGCTGTACTCACAATAGTGAGTGAGTTCCCGGGAGCTCTGGTTGTTTAAAAGTGTGTGCCACCTCCCCCCAACTCTTGCTCCTGCTCCTGCCATGTGAGATGTGCCTGCCCTCACTTCACCTTCCACCCACTTCACCTTCCACTGTGAAAGCTTCCTGAGGCCTCACCAGATGCTGAGCAGATGCCGGCGCCATGCTTCCTGTATAGCCTGCAGAACCTGAGCCAATTAAATATCTTTTCTTTGTAAATTGCCCACTCTTAGCTATTTCTTTATAGTAATGCAAGAATGGACTAATACAGCTGTGCTTTTCCAACTAACTTTTCCATCCTTCTGCCACTTTTCTGATCTAGCTGCTTTGAAATCACCTTTTTTTCTCCCTCTGATTTAGCCCTTTAGAAGAGGTTCTCACCAAGTCCTAGCTTTCTCTGCATCCCATCTTTCTCACCATTAACATGTGTGCATTATGCCTAACACAAATCCACCAATCCCACGCAGCCAGTGGCCTGCTCATTGATCTCTGCCTCCAGATCCTCCCACTTGGCTTCATTCTGTGGAATCTATGCTTCTTTCTGCCTTCGTCTCCACACCACTCACTCAACACTCTACAGTGGCTTACTGCTGCTTCAACCTTAAGTATAAATCCCTCTGCTTGATTTGCAAGGCTTAACCCTACATAGAATGCAGCCTTGTACCCTGCTCCTACTCAACATTTCTTCCCTCTTTCAGGTAGCCAGGCAATTTTAACTCATTCATTAAATTTAGTTTTTTTCTCATGATAACTTAGGAGAAAGGGACAAAGCCAAATAAGACAATGACCCCATTTTCTTGATCTGGTATCTCCCCTGCTGCCAGGTGAGTATCATGACCCCTTTTTCTGACAAGTATGTGGTTTAATGGGGGTGGCAGGGATGGTGAAAATAGACCAATAAGCTACTCAACATTTTAAGTGCAATTGTAAATGAGTACTGCGAGAGCACCAAGCAGGGCTGAGGAATTGATTCTTCAGGTGAGGGAAGGGTAGGAAAGACTTTGGAGAGAAAGGTGAAAGATGAGTTGTCATTTTGAGAAGTGACCATTTTCCAGAACATTCTACAATGAACAATAGACTTTATTAATGCTCATGGAAAAAAACGTGTGATGGTTGCTTTTGGGTGTCTACCTCACTGACTTAAGGGGTATTCAGATAGCTGGTAAAGCATTGTTTATTCTCAGTCATTGCATTAATTCTCCTCAATGCCTCCAGAGGCACTGAGCCTGCCACACTTCTGCTAAAAGGGAAACCTGGGTGCTTTTGTTTCTAGATTAGAATGACTGAACTGCCCTGGGTGTGTCTGTGAGGGTGTTTCTGGAAAAGATGGGCATGTGAGTCTGTGGACTGAGTGGAGAAAATCTGCCCTCAACGTGGGCAGACACCGTCCACTCAGCTGGGGCCTTGGATGGAACACAGAGGTAGAGGAAGCGTGAATTCTCTCTCCTAGAGCTTGGTCGCCCGTCTCCTCCTGCCCTTGGATGTCAGAACTCTAGGATCCCCAGCCTTTGGCCTCTGGGAAACTTGCAACCAATGGCCCCTGGGCTCTCGGGCCTTCTGCTTTAACTGAGAGCGACACCATTGGCTTCCGTGGTTCTGAGGCCTTCAGACTTGGCCTGAGCCATACAGCAGGCTTCCCTGGTTCTCCATCACACATTCTGTCTGTGGTGGCCCTTAGCCTCTGTCATCGAGTGAGCCAATCTCCCTTATAAGACATTTATATATATATATATATATATATATATACTGTCTCTCCATAAATATCCTGTTAGTTCTGTCTCTCTGGAGATCACTGACTAAACCACAAATTAACAAGACATAAGCAAAACTCAACCACTGCCAAGTTCCTCTTGGGGAGAGATGACCCGCCTTGCTGTGGTTCTATTTTGTACTTAGGAGTGATCACTTTCTCAGGTGGGTTAAGAAAAATTCCATTTTTATCAGGGATTAACCAATCAGCAAACCCATATAGCTCTTTCTGCCAGGGTATTCTTGATTTAATTCAACCATGAGGGTAGAGGAATGTGTTTTCTGGGCTGTTGCCAATCCTGTAATGCTTCACAATTAGGTAAAGAAATAACTTGTATTTGAAAACAAACTTTTTTCTGTCTGACTCTTCCAGTGCTAACCCTATGGGAAATCAAAATCTGAAAGCTGCATGATACTTTGAGGAGCTCTGGGAAGAATACTCCATTTCCCAATAGTCCGATGGGTTTCTTAAATTTCACTCTCATTGGTTTCCTTCCTTTTAAAATGGAGATAATAGTAACACCTCTTCTGAGGATTAAGTGACTGTGAATATGAAAGCAAACTACCTGTTACCAGGAAGTCACTCAACACATGTGGGTTCCCTTCCCTCCTTGGGGGTTAAAAGATATTTCACTACTGTTACATTGCATCTCACTCTGAAACATTAACACATGAAGTAGTTCACCCTAATCTTGATTACTACTTTCGCTCTCTTCTGATTGACCCATAAGTGAGGGTGAGTTTCAGGAGGGTAAGGAGAGGTCACGATCCTAGCTTGAAGGGAGGAAAGATGCCACGAGGAAAAGGGTTCTCTGGAACCAGGGTATGATGAGCATCTATGGACAAACCACCTGCCCCCTAGTTTTATACTAAGCCCCAATTCTGAAAAACTCACTACAGGCAACACTATAATTTGATGGAAAGTACATGGGAGGCATTTCAAATAAATACCCCTTATTATTGCTGTGCTGGGTATTTTCACATATAGGATCTCAATTAATTCTCACAACAACCCCACAAGGCAGTGCCATTGTCTCTATTTTTACACGAGGTTAATGTTTACACAGTAGGTCAAAAAACTTATGACCAGATCACACGCCAGGAAGAAGAGCCAAAAATGGCGACAGATTCCTTCAGTGCCAGCCCAGCTGTCATGGCGGCCTTCTTTTGCTAAGACCTATGGCTCTGCAGCCACAGACACCACTAGTCAGGGCTAGAGTTTCTTCCAACTGCCTCCCCACAATCCACCCCTCAGATACCAAAGATCTATCACTCATTTCTAATTGCATACTGATGTTGACTTTGTCTCAAGGTGCCTCAAATGGCTGTAAAACTTGTGTTTTAATATCTAGCACCATCACAGCAGAGCTTGTATCAGCCACTGTGGGTCAAAACCATGTCAGAGAATAAAATAAATGGCAGGAAGGGAAGGCACAGCGGAGGAGACAGCAAATGCTGATGAGCAGCCTCCAATGGAGGGTGGCACAGTAGTGTGCAGACACTACATGGAAGCATTCCTAGTGCCTTCTGCAGGACCAGTTGACTGGCTAAGAGGAAAACTGAGCGCCCAAAGCTTCCTGCGTAACTTACCTATGGCCGTAGAGAGCTTTCATGGGCCTCAGACCAGACCTCTTTAGGGTCAATAACATTTGACAGAAAGGCTTTTTACAAGCAGGAAAGAAACTTACAGCAGTAGTCTTCAAACCATAGCATGCATCAGAATCACCTGCAGTGCTTGTTAAAACACTGACTTCAGCCAGGCATGGTGGAATACTCAGGGGGCTGAGGTGGGAGGATCACCTGAGCCCAGGATTTTGATGCTGCAGTGAGCTATGATTGTACCCAGCCTGGGTGACAGTGAGAAACAAAGCAAAACAAAACAAAATACTGATTTCTCAACTCCTCCTCCAGAGTTTCTAACTCAGTGGATCTGAGGTGGGGGCTCAAGAATTTGTATTTCTAACAAATTCCAAGTGGTGCTGAAGCTGCTGCTCTGGAACTCTGCTTTGAGAACCACTGACCTAGATCAGTATCTCAATGTTGGCTGCACATTAGAATCCCCGCAGAGCTTTTTAAAATCCTGATGCCCAACTACATCTAGACCAATTAAATCTGAACCTCTCAGGGCATGTGTGACCCAAGCACCAGGATGTTTAATGCTTCCAGGTGATTTTCATGTGCATTCCAGAATTGGGTACCACTGGCCCTAGATCTGTGAGAGCAGAACCTTGGCTTTCTCCATAGCTCCTGAGAGTTAAGCAGAGGAAGCATCTGACATCCACTTTATGTGATAGAAGAGAACATGTTTATGATTATTAGTAGAAAAGAACTTAGCTGTTCTAGATTTTACAACAAAATGGATATCTCAAAGACAACAGCCCTCAGAACCTTAAAACACTGAGGGTCAGCAGAACATATTGTGATAAACAACTTGAATTGCTTTGGAAGTGCAATTGGCTTAAACTGATGGTTAGAACATATGAGAGCTGCAGAGCGTGTCTGTATCCAGGCCTCTGCTATCCTGTAAGTTTACCCTTTGACTTATGCACCATTACTCAGCATCACCACTTTGCTACCGAGGCTCGGCTAATTTAAAAGCCTGTTATTTTTCATTTTCAATCCAATTTAAATTTAATCTTTCAACCACACCTTTATCAAGACAGCTGTTCCAATTTTCAGAAAGTCATAAGAGTATGGGGGAAAGTAGATGCCAGAAACTGCAGCCTAACAAGATTTATGTCAGACCTCTAGTAACATTCTGGAATTAACTATTTTAAGGACACTGGGCAGTGATCACTGGGAGCCAGCATGGGTTCCTCAAATGAGTCTTTCACCAAACCAGTCACATTTTCTTCTTTGACAGGCTTATGGGTCCGGAAGATCAGGGGGAATGCCATAGACAAAAATATATCTTCATTTCAGCAAAGAATTTGACATCCGCTGGACAAGTTGAAGACACAAATGTCAGTACAGTTGAGTAGACTTGTAGCTGTCGGAACAACTCTACCCAAGGAATGTTGATTACTTGATGAATCACTCCCTATCCAAAGGGCAGTCACTGTGGCAGACTCCCAAGTGCTATCTATGGTTTATGCAGTCTAAAATTTCAATTAATGATGGATGAACACACAAAAGACATGCTTATCGAAATTGCAGGTGTGACAAAGCCAGGACAGAAGTCTAATTCATTAAATGTCAGATAAACCGAGAGAGGCAAAAGGTATCAATAAACTAAAATAGAAGGGTAATATGAACAAGTATAGACTTAATAGAAATAAACATAAAATCATCCATTTTAAAAAATCAAATGCACACATGGGAGACTGAAATTAAAAACAGGTTTGTGAGAAAAAAAAAAAAAATCCCAGGGGTTTTAAGTGACTGTGGCTGTAATACAATCTAATAGGTCTTAACTTTTAAAAGCCTCCGATCTCTTTGAAAGCCTAAGAAAGCTAAAGACTATCTTAAAGACAAAATCCCATAGTTGTAAAATTTTGTTTACAATTTCAGGTGGCTCATGGATCTAGAGCGCATCTATGACCAACCGGCATTTACAAGCCCTGAGTTAAGGACCCCTGAATGGTATCATTGGGCCACCATACAAATTATAGCAAACAAGCTGTTTTAACAAAAGTGCAATATTAAAACAAGAGAGATGACAGCCCTAAAGAGCATGGTATATCTCAGTTCTAATCTTCAGCTGATGGTATTCAGCTCAATGTAAAACTGAAAAACGAGAACACCTTTAATGGTGAAGAAAATTATGTTAAATAAAGAACATTGAAAAGAACCTGAGAAGTCTACCCTTTAAAATTGTTTAAGGGAAAAATGATAGCAGTCTTCCAAAAATCTGAAGATTGCATTTTAAACAGGCTGCAGACTTATACTCTATAGTAGTGCTATCTAGAAGGAATATAATGCTAGCCACATGCAGTTTAAATTTTTCTAGTTACTGCATTGAAAAGTAAAAACAAACAGGTGAAATTAATTTTAATAATATATTGTATTTAATTCACTATACCAAAAACACTATCATTTCAACATATAATCAGTATCAAGTTTTTCACACTAACTTTTTGAAATCTTTGTGTATTTTCCATTTACAGTGTATTTCAGTTAGGATTCGCTACATTTCAAGTGCTCAGTATAGCCACATGTGGCTGGTGGTTACCACGTTGGACAGTACAACTCTGTAGCTTCCCAGAGCAAAAGAGAGCCAATTCATATATGTTAGGAAAGGATACCTTTCTAACAGAAGTGTCTAAAATGAAAAAAGACCGCTTGCAGAGTCAAAAGGTCCCGCATTTGGATATGTTCTAATTCAGACTGGGAGATCACGAGTCAAGGGTTACTTAAGCATTTCCACGGAGGGCGTGGGCTGGGATGGATAATCCTGTAGTTAGTTCTCACCCTAAGTCTATAATTGTATGATGGATGGGTTTGGGAATAGAAATTGTTTGAATCATCAACCTCATAACATTCTGGGACAAGTGGCCCGCCAGCCTTTTCTAAGAAGATCTTGCCAACCTAGTTACGCAAATATATGGCAGGTCTCAGCAGCAGAGCCAATTTGCCCCTGCTTCTTCTGTTGTGGCGCCCAGCCTAAGTTACCCAAGAAGACAGCCCATATGCTTGGCTCAGGCTCTGACAGGAGGCTCAAGCATTATCACATTACTGAGCTGAGGTGAGTCTGGAAATAACCCACCTAGAACATGTGTCTGACATACACACCTGCTGCATTCATCCAACCAGCTCACCTTTAGTTTCAGTTTTGCATTGAGTTCATTAACATGTTGATCCTGCCTGTAATCCCAACACAATGGGAAGCCGAGGCAGGTAGATCACCTGAGGTTAGGAGTTTGAAACCAGCCTGGCCAGCATGGCGAAACTCCATCTATACTAAAAATACCAAAAATTAGCTGGGCATGATGGCACACAGCTGTAGTCCCAGCTACTTGGGAAGCTGAGGCAGGAGAATCACTCGAACCCAAGAGGTGGAGGTTGCAGTGAGCTGAGATCGCATCACTGCACTCCAGCCTGGGTGACAGAGCAAGACTCCATCTCAAAAAAAAAAAAAAAGTACTTCTCTGGAGGAACTCCTGAAAGTGCTATGCAAAAGGAAAGCAGTCTGCAAAGGAGACCATTTGCTTGTGTGACGTTAACCAAGTCACAGTCCCAGTCCTCACCGTCTGCAGCAGCTGATGATTGGCATCAGCATACAATTAGTCTGACCAAAATCAAATAAGCAATTAGTTTGATGAGCCTCTTATAATCCACATGCAACAGCAGTCAGGAGAAGCTGGAAGGGGCATGGTGGGAGAGAAGATGGGCTCTGGAGGCCAACAGCATGAGTTCAAGCCTACTCCTGCCTCTCACTAAGTATGTGAACTTGGACAAGTTATTTAACTTCTTTGTGCCTCACTTTTCCGATCTGTAAAATGGGAGTAATGATAGTACTTATCTCAGAGTTGTGAGGATTAAAGCAAATAACCCATGTATAATACTTGTTACAGACCAAACACTGTCTCTTTTATTACTGTCAGTTGGAAAATTCCTGGTCTGGGAACATTCCAGGCCTCCATATTTGCTTTTTCTTTTTCAATAACAGAAGTGGTCTATTTTGAACATCACTCACTTCCAGATCAGAGCGGCTGTATCTTTGCTGACAGCTGCATGGACAACCCATCTCCAAACCTAAACTGTCTTCATGATGCCCCCCTGACCCCTCAAGAAATCTGTTTTTTTTTCTTTTTTATTTGTATTCACAATCACATCATGAAATATGGGGTGCCCATCCCCTCAAGCATTTATCCTTTGTGTTACAAGCAATCCAATGATACTCTTTTAGTTATTTTTAAATGTACAATTAAATTATTATTGACTATAGCCACCCTGTTGTGCTATCAAATACTAAGCCTTATTCATTCTAATTTTTTGTACCCATTAACCATTCTCACTCCCAACCCCCACTACCATTCCCAGCCTCTGGTAACCATCCTTCTGCTCTCTGTCTCCATGGGTTCAATTGTTTTAATTATTAGATCCCACAAATAAGTGAGAACGTGCAATGTTTGTGTTTCTGTGCCTGGCTTATTTCAAGAAACAGTGTTGAGGATAAATTTCCCATAACCAAACAGGACAAAATCTTAGATGCCCCAACCTTTATTTTCTAAGGAGGTCTTAGGTAATCTTTAATTTTTTACAGCTTTATGGAGGTGTATGCTTTACATACCATAAAATTCACCTCTTTTATGTTCAATGAGTTTTAGTAACACAATCTAGTTTTAAAACACTTCCGTTACCTCCCGCTACTGCCCACATATAACTTCACAGTCTTCTGCTTCCCAGGGCAGAAGAGAGCCAACTGATAGATGTCATTGACAGAAGAACTTTCTAACAGAACTGTCCAAATATTGAAAAGTTCCCTTGTACAGTGGATTGCTCTCTGCTATTGTGTATGGTTTCACTGAGGCTGGGTGACCCCCTATCAAGGGCTGTCTGGGCATGGGTGAGCCTGGGATGGATAATCCCAAAGGCCTATCTCACTCTGAGGCTATAACGCTATGACTGACGAGTTGAAAACTGAAATTGTTTCAAACAGCCAACACCCACTCATACCCCCAGCCCTAGGCAACCAACCGCTGTCTTTATAGATACACCTTTTCTAGAAATTTCGTACCAATGAAATCATACATATGAAATCACATGTAGTCTTACACACCTGGCTTCCCTCACTTCTCACAATATTTTTGAAGTTCATCCACATTGTTTCATGTATCAGTAGTTTGTTGCTTCTTATTTTTATCCTCGCTGAGTTATTCCATTGCATGAATATACCACATTTTTGGTTATCCACTCACTTGTTAATGGACATTTGCTTTGTTTTCAGTTTGGGGACATTATTAATTACACCATGATGAACTTTTGCATACAAGTACTTGTGTGGAAACATGTTTGGAGTGAAGTCGCTAGGTCATACTCTAAATGTATGTTTAATTTTTTGAAAAACAGCCAAACTTTTCCATTGCACCATTTTACACTCCCACCAGCAATGCAGGAGGGTCCCCATTTGTGTACATCATCTCTAGCACTGGGTACTGTCAGTTTCTTTTATTTTAACCACGCCAGTGGGGGTGTAGTGCTATCTCCTTGTAGTTTTCATTTGCATTTTCTGGATATTTGCCATTTGTATGTCTTCTTTAATAAAACATTTATTCAAATCTATTGAAGCTCAGGCTTTTAAGAACAGAGGCTGATCAGTGGTAATCTTGGTAACCTCTGATTTCCGCTTCTCACTTGAGGTAGTGGTATGTCCCTGCCAGGCATTAAAGGGTTTATAAAACTAGAAAGTTGTAATGGAGGCAGAAAGAAGTGTTGGATAGAGTTTGGTTCACTGCTGGCATTTCATAAACATTAACCACACTTATTTTTTCAAGTGCTTTTATTTTTCGTGAATATATGTATATGAATATGTATGTGGAATAGATTCATTACAGAAAATTTAGAAAATATGTAGCAGTATTAAAAGGAAAATTTAGGCTGGGCTCAGTGGCTCAGGCCTGTAATCCCAGTACTTAGGGAGGCCAAGGCGGGAGGATTGCTTGAGCCCAGAAGTTGGGGACCAACCTGGGTAATATGGTGAAATCTCATCTCTACCAAAAAAAAAAAAAAAAATTAGCTGGGCATGGTAGCATGTGCCTGTGGTCCCAGCTACTTGGGAGGCTTAAGCCCCAGAGGCAGAGGTTGCAGTGAGCCAAGGTTGCACTACTATAGTCCAGCCTGGGCAACAGAGTGAGACTCTGTCTCAGAAAAAAAAAAAAAAAAAAGAGAGAGAGAGAGAGAATAATAAGAAGAAGAAATTGAAGACCCCAGATCCTACTACCACTTTTTAACATTTTGTCACTTCTGTACATTTTTTACCATAATGTGTACCATTTAAAAAAACCAAACAAACAGCAATTTTTAATATACTTCTCAATTCCAATATAACAAAGAGCAACTTATTGAAATCTCTATGCCTTTCTGTCTATCCTGACTGTCACAGGAGGGACATGCCCCTACTCTTCTGACGTCCAGTCAGGAGGGACATCACGAGTCTGGACTTACTCCATGAGAGGGAGGATAGAAACCAGGTCTTACGCTAGGACTGAGTGGCAGATAAAACACTATGAGAGTTGGAGTCCAGACGTTGCATTTAACAGGTGAGGAAACAGGCCCAGAGAACCAGCGTGACTTTCCTATGACCACTCAGCAAAACAGAGCTAGGCAGGAGCCAGAGCGGTGCGTCCTTACCGGACAAAAACACCCTCTCCGCCACACCACACTGCTAACGCAACATGACAAAACCTTACACATTCTATCTATCTGGAGCCTACTTTCTGCTAGGCACCTCTATATTGTAAGATCAAAATGAAATGTTTTAATACAATTTTTAAGAGAGTTGCATGGTACTCAGTTTGATAATAGGAAAGTCATTTATTCCACAAAGGGCACATTATAAGGCTGTCTTTCCAAAGAAAAAGCTGAAAAGAATTATCTTTGCCATGTGCAAAATATCTACTTAATTAACATGAGCACTCATATTACTGGGCAATTAAAATGATTTATTCAAAGAGCTTTATAGTCATGCCTTAATACCAATCTATAATAAACTGGAGAACTAAGAGCAATAACACTATCGTCCCAGTTAAATATAAGCATCATAAATAATATTTACACCTTTACGCAATTCATATATTCTTCCCAAATAATACAATTGTAATGTGGAGCTTTTGCTTTTCAGCAAGATAAAATATATTGCTGAGCTTTATTTTGCTTTTTGCCAGGCTAACACACAAGGAAGGACTTTTCCTGTCTATTTTGGACTCTTTGTCTCCTTGAGGAATAAATAATTTTAAAATTACTGGGACACCTCCATTATTACTCAGGCCCTCCTTCTAGGGGAAACCCTCCCCAAATTCAGGGAAACAAAATAACACTCCCAGTCCCTGGTTCTCACTCTTTTATATTACTGCCACATTTTATTATAATTTATTTGTCATTTATTAGTAATGTATGTATCTGCCTCCCTCATTAAATCATCAATCAATCTGCTTTCCCTGAGGGCAGAGAGTTGCCGTGAGAATTAACTAATCGTATACATGGGGCACTTAGCCCAGTGCCTGGCACAGAGCTGGTGTGACCTGATATTCCCCACTGCTAACAGCATCTTTATTACTGACTTTGCTCTGGGCTTACTACTCCCCAGAACAGTCTGGCACACTCAAAAATAGATGGGCATGTAGGTCCTTTGAATAACTGATATTTTAACCCTCTAAGTCCTGGGCCGTTCAAATGGTATAGGTTGGGATGAAGAGTCTTCCTGTCATTTTTCTTCTTTTTTTCTTTTTGAGATGGAGTCTTGCTCTGTTGCCAGGCTGGAGTACAGTGGTGCAATCTCGCTCACTGCAACCGCCTCCTGGGTTCAAGCAATTCTCTGCCTCAGCCTCCTGAGTAGCTGGAGTTATAGGCACCCACCACCATGCCGAGCTAATATTTGTATTTTTAGTAGACATGAGATTTCACCATCTTGGCCAGGCTGGTCTTGAACTCCCGACATCATGGTCCACCCACTTCAGCCTCCCAAAGTGCTGGGATTACAGGCGTGAGCCACCGTGCCCAGCGAGTCTTCTTGCCTTCTTAAGCAGATTTTTAAGCAGTTAACAATCATGGGGAGCATGGTGTCTACTAGACCAGTCACAAGTGAAGACAGCCTGCCTTCAGGGCTCCCACAGGAGAACAATGGAGGACACACGTAAGCATGAGGTCTTAGAGTTAAGTGCAGTGAGCAACCTGCAGAAGGGACAAAGGGACAGGACTTCCAACTCCATCTGGAGGACCAAAAGAAGGAGGAATTTCACACTGGCAGCCTTCGTTCTGGATGTAGACGCAGGGCTGCCTGGGGAGGCCAGATACTAAAGGACCGCTGGGGCCACAGTGGTGCTGCCCACTAGCTCTCCGGGGCTCAAGGCCTGTTCCAGCTCAGGCCTGGCCCGTCCCCACCTCCCCATTTTCTCTGAATGTCCTGCTGCCGCCCGGTCCCTGTGCTGCTTCTGGTTTCCCCCTGCCGTGGCTGTCCGCCACTTTCTGAACCTTTCGCTCCTGCTTTCCTTTGCTCACCCTTACTTTGCTGTCTCCTGTCATTTATTTATTCACTTCTTGGCTTTGGCTCAATCCTTTGTCTCAACGAAAGAAGGGCTTCTTTCCTTCAGTCTAGGGAAGAACTCATTCCCAGGCCTCTAAGTTACCTGGAAGTGGTGGCTTGCTCAGAGGTTCGGGTTTGCATTTTCACTGCTGCTTCCTGCACAAAACGCCTCTCTTTGCCACCAGAAGTGTGTTCACTTTTCTGATTTCTTGGTTTGGCAATGTTTGACGTGCCAAAGTGCAATCTTTGAATAATTAAAGCCTTATGTAGGCAGCTCTGGGGAACTTTCTACTGCTAATAAATCCTATGAAATTCTGTTACTGCAACTCCCCCAAATAGTTCCCAGAAGTCACTGGAGCTACAGTGCATATGTGTTTGTGTGCATGTATTTTCTGCAGTACGTACATACTTTATATCATTTACAAAGTGCTTCTACCTGATTGGTTATTATTTAAGTATAAAAATACATTTCCCCAAAAGTAATTTCTTTAAAACACGATACACATAACTCAAACACAATTTTCCCTATTTCTACATATTTAAAGAGGCTCATGCTTTTCTACAATATCTTAATGCATTTACTTCTAATTCTTGAACGAACCAGAACGTCACTTTTACCCTCCCACACACCTCACCTTTATGAGGTGTTTTATAATTACCAAGCTCTTTCACATACAAGATTTCATTTACTTCACTCAGCAACTCTGTATTATTTTTCTCACTTTACAAATGACAAAACGAGGCAGAGAGATGCTGAGTATTCCTTCCCAGACCTCCAGTCAGCAGTGAGTGGCAGGCCTGACTTCAGGATACCCGAGGCTGAGGCTAGGACACGTCCTTTTAGGTAGAAAGACCTGAACATTTACATTCTAGAGCCTCTCCCATTTCCACTAATGAGAAAGTGTAACTACATATCCTTCCCATTCTTTCTTCTTTTAATAACAGGAGGCTCTTCTTGTCAACATTAAACTATAATGCAAAGACACTGCAGTAATTCTCACTTCTACCTATGGTTTTTACAATGAGCAGGTAAGTACAACTAATAGACAGCATTACTAGGGAAAAAAAAAAGTAGCTGTAGAATTTTCTGGTAGAAGAAAAGGTGATAACCACTGCCCTATTCAGGTTCCAGAGAAGCAGAACCTGAGCCAGAGATTCATGTACCCATGATTGATTGAGGCATTGCTCCCAGGAGAAAGCAATACGAAGTGAAGCAATCAGAATAGAGAAGGGGAAGGAGGTGGCGTCTGGTGAATATTAGCTTTAGCCTGAACTTGCAGGAAGATTTGCAGACACAGAAGTCCTGGTCTCTTGCTGGAGGACTCCCCAGTGTCTGCGCTGCCTTGAGGCAAGCAAGCAGGATTTTATAACCCTATCCTAGTCTGCCACTGGCCATGGGACAGAGCAGTAAAAGGAATCTCAAGGGAGATGGGTGGGGTGACAACATTATCTACCACAACTACCATCAGTTGAATGTCTCGTATGTGTCAATCATTTGCCTATATTATTTCCAATTTTTACAACAATCCTAGAAGCTATCTTCATTTAGTATGCGAGGGAACTGAGATGTAAAGAATGATGTGACTTGCCCACAGTGTCCACAGAGCTGGATGCTGACAGTTCTGGGGTTAAATCCTTAAAAAGCTTTATTTACTCCAAAGCCCATGATCATCCCCTGTTCTGTGATACCAGCTCCAATTCCAGGTCAATGCTCAGTAGTGGGGTGAGCTGCAAGTAGTTACCCAAGCCTAGAGTACTAATGTATTCTTCCCTGGAAATACCACTGGGTATTTAAATAAAACTGTAGCAAACTGCATCCACTCAACAAATACATATTGAGCATCTACTACTACATGTTTGACTCATTTTTAGCATTGGGAATACAGAGATAAATAACACAGGAAAGATGTATATTTACAGTT